>NW_026562408.1:6150000-6455329 GCF_027474105.1 Poeciliopsis prolifica
ACTTGTGTTGGCTATGTTTTGGGTTCTGGCTGATTTTGCTTTAATGTTACAACTATTGAATGGAAAGAGACAAATGGACAATGGCCAATACATTGAATTACATTTCCAAAAACCCTGACCTCAATCTCTGTAGCCTAACATTATCCAAATTTGTATAATAACATTAAACATGTTTTTTAAAACCTTGACAATATCCTCTTTCCTAAATGCTCAAACTCAAGATCTAAAAATCAGACATTGGCAATTTAAATCAGACATGCACACAGACATTTGCTTTAAGGATTGTGGACAAGGTAACATTATAGGCTTATAAGGCTATAATGTTATAATGATTTTGTTTTCCTCACTGTGCTGTTGGCTGGAACCAAAAACATTGACTCGCTCGGAGAGTTGGAAAATCCTGAGCCTGGGTTAGTAGAACACAGAACGTTGTCTTCCAAGACTTCTGTGCTGCTGGTGTGATGAATGGATTTATGTGTTCTGCTGGTTTTTGAGTTAATAATGAGGGGTTGTCTTCAAAAACATATTTAAATTAGTCAGTAAAAATGGAGGAAAATGCTATTATAAATTGCACCTGTTTGTCATAGCTTTCTTTAGTATTGATCATTTTTGTGTAAAAGTAGCATTGCCTGCACTGTAAACAACCATCCTCCACTGTAAAGACAGAAGTGCTGATCCGATTTGTTAATGTTAACTCAACATTTGGAAGAATAGCCAACTGAACAACTCGGTTCACTTCCTCTGTTGCATTTGAAAAGCTACAGACTAAAATTCTAAGACAGATATCCACATTCACAACTTCTCTTTCTCTACTGGAAAAATCCAAGTGAATGGGAGAAAGCCCAGACTGTGAGATTTTATTGAGCGGAATAGCATGTGAAGGCAATGGCCTGACTAAAATGAAATCAACTTTTGCAAACCCTAATCTAAGAAGGAAAAGAACCTTAAAGTAACCAAACTCAACATTGTTTCATGGGATCAGGGCTTAAACTGGAGTCTGTTATGACAACTCAAAGTATTTGATTGAGGCGTACTGCTCAAATCAGCTTATTTTTTAATAGCTGGATCTGACACATGTTCTTCATGGTCATAAAAAATCCATTTCAATATTTATTATTCCCCACTAGTTTCATCCACTTCATCTTCAGAAGTACCAAAAGTAAAAGAAACATGGGTTTTACTGCTGTGAATCTAAATAAATAGAGGAGGCATAACCCAAAGATAGATGACTGATTAATGACATTCATTTGGAAAACATATAAGATAAAAGTCTCTGCACTTCAAATGTTGTCATGTTCCAAGATAAACAAAGGATGTATTATCCAGATGTTAAGAATATGCTTGATTTCAAACTGCTGTTCAATGACATCATGCCTCAGGTAAATTAATAACTGGCATGATTTGAAGCACGAGTACAGACCAAAAGTGACAAGTATTTGTAAATATTTAAAAAGCACAAACAGCATCCCGAACAGGTTTATTTTTCAAAAATAAGTTTCATACTTTATTCAAATTATGCCAACACACACAAAACTCATCCAAAGTAGATGCACATGTTGCCTCACAGTCCTTACTTTGTTATGAATTTGTGGTGCAATTGGCAGATGTTTGGCTGGCTAACAGTTGTTTTCAGACCTGTGTTTACGTACATGAGAGAGACTCTCAAAATAGCTCTGATCTACCTCTATATCTCCAGTCTTGGCTAATTCTGCACATGATTCTTGCCAAACCCGTATTTTCTAGCTTGTTAGACAGAAATGTTAAAGCCTCCTTAGCTGCATTGAAGATCTTGGATTAAATATGTGTATATCAAGTTACATAGCAACAAAACAAAAAGGGTGACACAGAAGGAATCACAGAGAAATTCATTTTTAATGTAGATCAGAGTTTTTCCCCTGCTGCAGTGTTCTGACAATGCATTTCCATTTCCCAATGAAGCTTTCATGGTAGGTAGAAGTTTAAATGTAAGCAGAGAAGAGTAGTCATATCAAACATCATCAGACAATGTTGAAGTGGTTCTTTTTTAAAAACACACATTTGTTCTGAAATTTAATGCCAAAAACCTGAAAAGCGGCAAGGGCAACAAAGCACAGAATAGTTTGTGTAATGCCTTTGCAAACAACAATTGGAACCTCTTGTAACCAATTATGTTAACCAAAAACAGGCCCTAAATATGAGTGGATTTTAGAAAGAGCTTCCAAAATAGGCAAAGTATGTCAAAAGAAAAGAAGGAGAAGGACTTCACAGTCTGTGAACAAACATATGAGCAAGATACTTTAGAAATCCAAAAATGGCACTGGAAAAGATTCATGGATTTTGAAGTTTGAAGTAACCAAGAGGAAAATTTGTTATAAAAGTATTACTGGTACTGATTAAACTTTAGCTATAAAGCTACATAATTTTTAATTACATGAGTAGCATGTAACAAATTTATGCCAGATCATGATTTCTTGGTAAATGATAAGTTGTCACAACAAAGATATTTTGAATAATGTCAACTTTGTATTAAAAGTGTCATGATTTACCGAATGACACTTTATGTCAACAGCCAGAAATATTCATGAAGACTTAATCATGTTCATGATGGGTGTTATGTCATGTTTATAATGGTGTCATGACAAGTCTTATTCACCGCCCGTCAAATAAAGTGTTACCGATATTTCAGTTCATTTAAAGATCTGAAACATTTTTAAAAAAAGGTAATAAAATAGCAAAAGCAAAATAAACCATAATTAAGTACTTTCTACAGTATTTCATTATGTAAAATGCTGATTGTATAAGTTATGTTTTTTCCTGTATAAAGTGCTAAAACATTAAATATGTGTACTATAGTATTGTTATCCAGTCATCCTGCCTCCTCATATTGTTAATTACTGCTCTGAATCCCTTCACAGTTTCCAAGAGGCATCAGGTTTCAGTTTCAGTTTGTTTTTCTTTCTCTCATTCTCGATCATCTGTAACGCCTCACCCTTCCTAAGGACTTTGCGTGTCAACCTGTGACCTCTATGCCCACATGATGTGGATCTGACTCCCTCGAGATTAGTCTAAAATTCAGCTCGAACTATAAAACACAAAACAAGTCGAGCAAAAAACTGTCAGCAAACATAAATCTTTAAGTTTTTCCTTGCTTGTAATTAAGAATTTGAATGTGTCATTAGTCAACTTATAGTGTTTTTTTAAGAAACCCAACTTGCTATCTGACCTGGATGTCCAGGGCTGCTCTTGTTGCAGTCAACTGAGAATCCCACAGAGAAATCACTCACATTCACAGAAGGCTTACATGAAAACAAGTAAATCAATAGATGAATAAATTGGCCTATTCAAGGGGACCCAAAGGAGAATTAAAGGGTAGTCAAATTAAAGGGCAAGTGTGTGTCTTTCCAAAGAAAACTACCCCTGAATCAAATCTGCTCAGGCTGGTTTTGCTTTAATGAAGTTGCCCTCTTGAATTTAAATAAGCAAGATGCTGGAAGAAATAAGGGCATTGCAAGAATAAAAGGGCACACCTCAGACAAAAAGAAGCCTGTACTTCATGACTTATTCATGTGCCCTGTGTGGATGCTTGGCATCTCATGGGAGGAATTAGATAGATGGGAGGCAACACAGTCAACCAGTTGATTTCTCCAACACCAGGAGGTCACACAGAAGCTCTCTGAGCAGAGCTTGGCCTCTTTTCGCATAAGTATTAGACTTAGACTGCTCATTAATAAACAGTTATCAACCTACACAGTATATGTCTCTCTGGGACATGCAGTAGTTGTCCACTAATTCATTATTCTGTATGTCTTTTCCTCAAATTTTGGTGGAATTTCCTTTTGATATGCAAAAAAATATATATATTAAAGAAATTCTCAAAGGCTCAAATAACTCCTTTAGAGTTTTTTTAAATGTTAAAAACACTGAAATAATCCACCATCAAAACCAAAAGTCTTAATTCAGACACACAAAATCCCTACTCCTGATGGCTGGAGGGAACAGTACATGCCAGGGAGTTGACCTGGTCTTTGCACTGGTTGCAGAGTGTGACAATCCAAACCATTCCATACTGAGAGGGAGGCAGGGAAAGACAACATGCTGAAAATGCATTAGTAGATGGACATAACTCACCATGCAGGAGCTCCCTCAGTCAGCGGCAAACTCACAGAGTTTCTAACATGGTTTCAAAGGCCTCTTGGTTTCCTTCCAACAGCACTAGAACAGCACCGCTTTTTTATGCCATTGAGAATTTAATGGGACTCAGAGTTGCGGTGTTGACTCAGTGAGGTTTGCCTTGGTTTAGCATGGCAACCATTCATTATGTGGGACAATGTGAGCTCAGGGTGTACTCGACAGTTGTGTTTATTCAGCTATGAGAATATTTAATGCTGTTGTGCTTCTCTGTGGTTGTTTGTGCAACTGTTTGTTGAATGTTGTCTTGTTCTCAGATGCTAAAAACCACAAAGAAAAGGGTGAAAGATTTACATTTTACATGGTTGAATCATAATAACCGAGAGCTATAAATCTCTGAAAATATTTCTTTATTCTCGCAGATGCACACAAAACTAAAAAAAAAAAATACTAAAAATGTTACATATTTCACTGTCCTTTGGCAATCTCTAATGGTTTACATTTCTTTTTGTACAGTTTCATAGTGTGTTTTCCCTCTAATTATGTTGTGAAAAACAGTGGTTTAAAAATTGTTTTTATTTTGAATATGTAGCAACTTTTGGGCTTTAGGGACATTTAAGGTCAAGCTTAAATCATAGTTTCACATTTCAAATAGAGATGGACTGAGAAATGAACTGGTGACTGGGTAAAAACTCAAAAAATCCCATCTTTTCGCACTCAATAAAAACAACAGACTTGGGATCTATGAGTTCATGCTAACAATAACACTCCTCAGACAGGAAGCTGCTACTGCCAGAGGAATCATGGTGTTCACAGGTTCTAGGGAGCACATCTGTCTATGAATGGTTAAAATTTGCAAATATCTGAAACCCCCTTTAAACATAAGCCCTTGCAATATACATTAATAAGCACAATGGAAACTGTCTGAGCACTACCAATATCTACAATCTTCCATATATCCACTCTTTTTGGAACAGCCAATCAACAGCAACAAAAGTAAATGGTGCCCATGCACTGACACTGTTTGCAAAAGTCATCCGATGACATGTCAAATAGTATTGTGCTTAGGTATTTCAGATTCCTGAAAATGGAGGAATTTTCTGGCAGGAAAAATTTCTCCATTCCTAAACTACATTTTGTCTGGAATATTCCAGGTGTGCCATAAAAGAAATTGGCAAATTTTCCATAAAAACCTGCAAATAACTGATTTTGTAAATACTGAACCTTTATTAGGAGTAAACCCCTTGTAATTAATAAGATATTATTCCCATTATTTTTCATACCCAGGGTAGACAGATGTCATAACATTGTCAGTTTATAAAAATGTAGAGTTGGAAATGTTGGATTGACCCTCTATTTCAACAAGCTTTATCAGTTAAATCAGCTTGAGCTAAAAATATCTAAAACAAATTGTGTTTGGATGAACATTAGGATGAAGCTAATGTTCTGTTAGTGGAGGCTATTGACAGAAATAGTCATTAACTTAAAATTGTCAGTTCACTCCACATGCTCTGAAAAATTTTATAAATATTTTTTTCTGCACATTGCTGTCACTTATGCAATAACTGTGTAGATTATATTTTTTTCTTTGCCTTTCTACTGTGTGTTTTGAATTACCTTGGAAGAATTAAGGCTAGCTAATTGGCTAATGAGTTAGATTGATACAGCTGGCAGCATCTGCCCAGTGGAATTTAGTGTGGTAACACTTTAGTTGTTTGATTCAGGAAAACAGAAATAAACTTAACAAAGGTCTTTTGTGAATATAAAAGTGTTCAGTGCATGAAAATACAATGTTGTAGTCCACTAATTTTATCTGTTTGAGTTTGAGTTGCTTAGATTGCTTGAAATCAGCTCAAAGTAGCTGTTAGTTCCCTCAGAGCTTGGCTGCTGTAGACAACACTATTAGTTGTTTTGTGAATATATATTCACAAAACATCACTTTAAAGATGCATCATAAAGAGTTAAAATCTAAAAGATGTCTTTGGTTTCCATTTAGTTTTGTAGCAAATATTTTTGTACTGACTCATAACTAATTAAGACTGGAATATCAACGAGAGCAAGTTATTTCTAATGTTGCTGTTCATTACATTTCTTAAATGACAATTGGATCAACTAAAACACTCAGATCTTTTCTCCAAGTCAGTATCGGAAATAATGTTTTAGATAAAACTCAAGAATTGAAAAGTAACCTGATCGCCCTGAAGGTTATACAAATCAACAATATAGAATAAGAAAAAAATTTTAGCTTTGGAGAAAAGAGAGGAATAAAAAAAGAAGAATGGACAGAAGGTGAAGTGCAATAAAAGTGCTCTGGAAGGATCTTTATTTAGGTTAGGCTCAGACCCTAAAGTGAAAGCAGATGGAACTTCAGTCTTGAATAGTTTCCACTTGAAGTCTTGTGCTTGTGTTTTCTCTGCGTGCTGTTTCTGACTTCATTCCAGTTTTCTTCAACAAGAGAGACTGAAGCCCACATTGCAAATCCTTCCTGTGCTTACAGGATTGTCAGGGTGCACATCCAAACATCTACAAAGGCATGCACTGGGAATTATGCTTTGCAAACCTTGAACTGATCGAATGTTGTCAGCTGAGAGAGTCTCTGCAATGACACATGGCAAGTTGAGACAAAACACAAAAGCAAAAACAGTGAGATGTCCTGGTGAACAATCCACCTAAACAATGTTGAATGTGGTCCAGTTCAGGTCAGCTGACTATGATGTTGACATGTCAAACAATAAGATAAAGCAAGAGCTTACACTTTAGTGACTTTTTATTTTGTTCCTGTTAGAATAATGTTTGTAATTCTTCCGTCTGTACAATGGTGAAGAGAAAAAAAAGTGGTCAAATAACCAACAATTGGAGTAATAATTTCTTCATGGGCAAACAAAGTCCTTGCCTTTTTTGTTCATAAATTTGCACAGAGTTTCAGTTGAGTCACGTGAACATCAAGAAGGATTGTTGACATGTATTTTAACTTCTTAAAAGTTTTCAAATGAAATTTTCCACTTTCAATAATATTCACGCAAGAGTTTCAATTTTCTTTAACTTTGTATCCCAATCATTATGAGAGGTATTCCATAACTTCTATCAGTTGTCATTGAAATGTTTCTGTAGCACAACTAGTGTCCAATTGCACCCGATGGAATTTATTGGTCAAAGAATTACAAAGAACTGTCCAAATAAAGATCCTGCAGTTCAAGGCTTATGTCAGAGTAAACAATGAGTAAATATGGGGATGTGTCCTAATCAGCTCTTGTGGCATCAGAAATACCAAACTCACAATCACTTCAAAATGAAGTCTTGTCGAACAACCTAAAAAGATCAGATTCCTCATGTTAGTAATCAATAAAGATAAGTCCAGGTCAACCAGTTCACTAACAAGTCATTGATCTATATTAGTGAGAACCAGAGTTCCCAAATGTAAGGATTGTGAAGTTTAAAGAAGGCCAACTGTGAGTAAAGGTTGTGTATGGATAACTGATCAGACAAAAACCCCTACTATGTTCCAGAAAAAGATGACCACCTGTTATGAATTCATCAAATTACTGCACATCTAAATTACTCTTAGATCATGAAACTTGGAATCCTTCTAAATACAGACTTAATAGAAAACAGATTAAACAGCATCATTGTGCTGGGACATTTTTCCTTCCAAAAGGTGATGACATATAGATGGAGAAATGAAGGCCAGAAAACTCTCTCTGTTCATATAGGCAGTCACACACACACTCACGTCCCCATGCGCACAGACCTAAACACACACACAGTGGGTTTTGATTAAGCTACTCTCACCATTTCAAGATTCTCTGGAGAGAGATTGTTTGGTCACATTCTCTATCACAGGGATGTGCTCGTTTTATTTTTAGTCTATGATTAATAATAAAAGCTTTATCTACCAAAGGGATCTAACATGCATGAAATATGAAGTGGGAATCAACAAAATCAGGGCAAAACTTAAGCTAGTGTGTGTTTGAGTCAAGCTGCTCTCACCCTGTTTCTTACCTTGGCACATAATGAGAAGAAACTAAACTTGTTTATTGTGAGCATTTTGTGAAACATCAAGATTTATATCTGACATGTAATCAACTCATAAGATCACAAGATGCATAACTTCAGGATCACAAGATTAGGGAGTATTTTCCGAAACTACAACTCTATTTATTTGTTATCACAGAGTTAAAGTCAAGGTTTCAAAAATCAACAGCTGTGTTTTAGTGACTATAATCAGTGAACTGGAATTAATTCCAACTCTGGCATTTTTATACATTGCAGTTTTGTGGTTATGTCTGATTCTAGTTCTAATGCACAATAAAAGTTTGGAAAGATTCCCTAAATAGAATAAATGTTTCATAAATCTCAAAATGTGCTTTTGAAGACTCTGCTTCAACAAACAAGAGACAAACCAATGAAATGGAGAGGAGAGGTATAACCTGAATTTTATAGATGCTGATCACTTTCTTATTAACCCAGGGTTAAAGAAAGAGCTCATACCTTAATACTTTGGTGCAGTTAATTTATTCCAAGACAAATTAAGAATTATCTATTTAAAGATAAAAACAATAATTTATATGTTTAATAAATTATGTTCAAGAATCAGTCAAATAATTACTCTTTGTGTATCCACCAAACTCAGGAATTCACTCTCAGATCTGAGGCAGTCAAGTAGTGTGAGAAAAATTTCAACAGCATTTAGCTCTCAAGAATCATTCAAATATTTAAACCTGTTGCAGATGTGTTACAAAAATTCACACTAAGCTTAAAGTGTTTCATCTGACAGGCTAGGGTAGCAAAAGTTGTTGTCTCTCCTCATCCATCTTATTTCAACACAATGGCTCCAGGGTTCATTTGGCTCCTATGAACTTCTCCCTCCACCATGAATGATCCAACTGCTCCTCTGAGTAACATGCCACTCTATCTGGGATTTAGTTTATTTCAGCATCGAAGAACCACAAATCCTATCCTTTCCAACCTGGACAGTACACTCAGCAGAGGGTAAGAGAGGTGTGAATGAATGTGGATGCAATTTCAGCACTTTGTGGGTCCAAAATACCAAAGATGATCATGTCAGGTTATCATATTCAAATATGTGGTAATAGTAAATGTTTTTTAGCTGCTGAAATAATCATACAACAGTCATAAATGCTGACAAGATACAGAAAAACATCTGAAACTGGCAAGGTACCTGCTACCAGATACCTGTGCTCTGTTTCTCTTTAGTTTTCTAGCAGACTGCTGAAAGTTTTGGGCCAAAGTCGATTAGTATTTGAGACTATATATTTTTTTTATCTCCCATATTTTTTAATCTCCACTTCCATTTCACAAACAGTAATTCCAAAACATAATGCTGCCATCACTATGTTTCACTGAGGATGCTGTTCTTTAGTGTAGTGTTGCTTTGCTGCCAAATACACCATTTGAAAATATGACCTAAAAATGTAAGTTTGTTTTTTAGGTTTGAGAAGAAAAAAAAAACCCTCCAGGTTATGCAATGATCACTTGTTCCATATATTCTCTTGTTACTGATAACTGCATTCACTGAGTCATGGTGTAGACAAGATGGCCACAACATGCATGTCCTCACTGATAAAGTCAAAAAAAAAATCCTTTAGTTAATTTAAAATTAAAAGATTTAAAAGGTGATTCAACAAAGAATTGGTTTTAAAGGTGTGCACATTTTGCATCCATGCAACTGCAACTTTTATCATACTCTCCACTATTCATTATTTTTGTTGTTCATTTGAGTCAAACAGGATAGAATCATATTATAAATGGAAATAACTCTGAAAGTATTTATCCAAGTCTCATTTTTTACATCACAAAAAACGTGACAGTTTAACATGGGTGTGTACAATTTTGAGGGACAATGCATTGATTCTTTTCCAGGCATATAAAATCACTGAGCAAATTTTACACTGCAGAAAAATAATTTCTCATTGCAGGAAGCTGAAAATCCATATGGTGGAGATTTATTTAAACAAATATCAGGGTGGAGTCCTAGAGGAAAAGG
The DNA here is from genome assembly GCF_027474105.1 of Poeciliopsis prolifica. Taxonomy (NCBI): domain Eukaryota; kingdom Metazoa; phylum Chordata; class Actinopteri; order Cyprinodontiformes; family Poeciliidae; genus Poeciliopsis; species Poeciliopsis prolifica. The sequence continues at coordinate 6,160,112 of NW_026562408.1, forward strand.
ATATGTCACACAGGAATTCTCACTCTTCCAGTTTTATTCATGTCAGCATGACCTAAAAATGGCTCAATCAAACGCAAAATGGATCCATTGAAATTTGACTTCTATGTGTAATCCCACTTGTATTAAATCAAATTTATGTCTTGGTGTTGAGGTCTCTTTAGCCAAACCTAAATCTCCACAGATATCCAGTTTGAAGAGCCTTACCGTGCAGTGATCATTTACACTTACAGGAAAAATAGAAAGCATTGATCAAAACAAAACTATATGGTAAACTGACTTTAAGCTGAGAAATAAACTGTCAAGGTTTTTTTTACTGCACCAAATCAGAAGGAAATAAGAAAGAATTAGCCAAAAAAACAGACTAATAGTAACTTAGTCCAGTCTAGTCTAAGAAGAAGAAACATATTTTCTTGCAGCACATTGGGGTAACTCGGAGACAATGTGGTTGAGGAAGTGGCAGTAATGGCTGTGAACTCTTACACAAAGGTTAAGGAGGGAGTCAACTCCAATGACATGACAGAAAATGTGAGAAGTGGAACATCTTTGAGGATGTGGATGTTAAGACTTCATAAATCTTCATAGTTCGTGGTTCAACATGTGTGACATCTATATTATGCACTTAGTAGTTTTCATCAGTTAAATGACCAGATCCTGTCCTTCAGATTCCAAACATTAATTTCAGGAAAACGCTCTCATTTAGATGTGCCTCACTTTATTTGCACTTACACCACCCACTTTGATGGAGACAATTCATTTCAGGCCCTTCACTTTTCAAACATGGATACGGGTGTGGAATATGATTTAATCAAATTTACCACTGATATAAATCATTCCAAATTTTCCTTGGTTGGAAAGCTACATTTTTTGGAAGTAGCAAAACCCAAACCTTGTAAATTTATATGATTTCACATGACTCCAGTTTTGTGGAAAAGAGGAGAAATGTGGTTGAATTACTAATGCCGGCCAAAACAGATTCTTGTTAATGTTTTTTTTTTCCTCCTTCTGAGACACACTGGGAGACCTGCAGAGCCCTGATACATTGGGTTGTAATCAAACACATGAGCCATAGTACCCTGACTCAGCTCCTAATACTACTGGAAGCTGTAGTGATTCATTCTTTTCAAAGAAACATTTAGATGCCATTTACAGTAATTATTTACATATTCAACAATGCAGATCACATACTTTCAATGTCTGAGTTAAAAGTATTTCTAGCTAACCCCACTAAGTCTAATAAAATGCCAGTGATACAAAGAAAATAAATATTTATCGATCTGTTTGTGTGTATTTTAATGATCTACAACCTCACCTATGAAACTTCCTGAAAATTAAACTAATGCATGAATGAGTTTGTCAGCAATTCCACTGCAAGTACCAACACATAAGCAAACCATAAAACTGCAGCACCAGCAAAAGAGCAGAACTCCCATTATCTGTTACGCTGCAACAGCAGTCCTCTGTCAAACATATGAAGGATGCGCCTTGAAGAACTTCATTCAGCCTCTCATGTACAGTTATTTTAGCTTCTCTGCTGAAAGTAATATATCACTTTCGTACTCTAAATGGGCAGAAGTAATCAACATGCACTGCTTTCCAAGCAGATTCACACCCATGTTTCACATTTTGTCAAGTTACGACCACAAACTTATATGTATTTTGTTGACATTTTTGGTGGAAAACCAATACAAAATAGCAAATTGTAAACAGAAAGGAAAACAAATCACACATTCTCGAACAAAAATCAAACGCATTCTCAAACAATAACACTTGCAAATGTAAAATGTTGTGAAAAGCTATTTGCACCTCTTGAGAATCTTTACATAAGACCAGAGTGTAGCTTTGCTACATCTACCAACTGGCAGCCGGTAAGCATCGATGGCCACTTCCATGGAGACAAGTATTGTTACAAAGGTGAAAATGAAGCAAAAAAGAAAACAGTATTCTACCACGTCATGACAATAGGTAGATTCTATCAAGTAATTGTCTTCTAAAGACAGTTGGCTGAAGTGTGTCCAGTTGAAGGGTTATAGAACCATCCCACTCTTTTCAGATTTCTTTTCTAAGAAAAAGTTTTACAAAGCTATCTACTTCATAAATATTCACTACTTTTTGTCAATCTGTCACATAAAATGTAAAAGGAAGTCATTCAAGTTTATGAAATGAGATAAAAATGTGAAGTGGAAAAGTAAAGTATAGTTCTGCAACACATTGCAAAAGAGAATGTACATTGAAATTCAAATTTATGCTCTCCCATTTTTTTATCCATAAAACGTTAAACTGTAAAACATTACTTTTCACAAATCAAAACTACAAAGCAGCACATTTCCTTTGTGACAGTAACATCATTCAGACTCAAACCCTCTCTGTGCTGAGCCCCACATAACTCGGTTTTCTTCTTATAAAAGATAACATTGGACTTGCTGACACTTTGTGTGCAAATATGGATATAATTCTTGCTGCTGTAATACTTTCCCCCTTTCAGCTTAATCATGGCATTCTGTTTGAATTAGGTTGTGCCAAGAGTTGTTAAGCATGTCGGTCCTTTTAGCTGAAAGATAGGCCTGATTATCATGTCTTCTTCCCATAAATACTCCCTCATTCCCTGCTTTGCAGCTCCATTTTGGGTACACTGACTCATAAGAAGATGGAATGACTATTTTTTCTGTGAGCTACTAGAGGTTCTACGAGTTTCCTGTGACACGTGAGAAGTAACAGAAACAATGAGAAAATCTGGAAACAGCTTCTTCTGAATGATTCACTTTACTATGAAAGTATTGAAAACATTTCCATGTTTAGAAAGAGAACAGCACATGTGTTAAACTGTCAGGGGTTTAACTGCTTTGTTTAATTTTTCTAAAATCTCCATAATTTAAGTGAGTTGAGAATGCTAATTAAGAAGTATTAATGTCAACATGATTATGTAACAATGTTCAATAGCTATTTTACTCTCAAAGAAAGGTAAAGATGGTGGACAAAGACCCTGGTCTGCAGCTGACCTCCATGCATCTGTCTGAGTTGGACACATAGGCCACATTTTGTACAATTTACAAATTTTCATGTCAGCTCTAAGACCTCATCTCGATTAAGAAGCTGGAACAAATCAATCAATAAGCACCATTAAGTGGGGATGTCTCTATCAAGGTTTCCAGGTAGCATTCAGATTCTTTTAAGATTAGCCATACTTATTAGGAGTCCCAGAACCACAATACATTAAAGTCAGTAAAATCAGTGCTATGCTTTTTATGTCAAATTTTTATATTGCATAAAAAAATCACACACACACACACACACACACACACACACACACACACACACACACACACACACACCACACACACACACACATATATATATATATATATATATATATATATATATATATATATATATATATATATATATATATATTTTCACAGATACATTTCACATTAAATCTTTCTGTTTTTTTCTGTTCTGCGTTAGTTAGGATAGCCACAACCACTACCTGGACAGAACTAAATTATTCAAATTATTTTGAAAATTAAGAAAAAACTCCACTGAATTAACAGTACAGCACTCACATTTCAGGTACGTATAACTGCTTCTAAATCAGCAAAACCACAGTTATTGCTATTTAGACAGTTCGCTCAGCTCTGGTAGCTGGTTGCTTGAAACAAAGTGAAAAACTGATGGTAAAATTTAATGTTAGAATAATTTGGATATGACTACTTGGTAGTTCTCAGAGAACATTGAAATGTCATTTTCAGAGGGAAAGTTGATTTTTAAATATGAAAAATGTAATGTAACATAAGTACATTAATAATGGATTCAACTGTGAGACAACAAAATCCCTGTTATTACTCCTCTATATAGAGCCATAGGCATACATGGTGGGATCAAAAGCAAGTTTTCTTTTACATTTAGCATTTTACAGGTGGGTCAAAAAGTTAAGGTTTGCTCTCATCTGACCAGAGTTAGACAGTCACATAAAATCCTTCCAAAATAAACTGAAGTTTCTCATTGTGATGTCACTAAATGAGATAAATAGTTTGCGACTTGGGGACTAATTCTTTATTTACTTATAATTTATTCTTTATGGCTTAAAGGAGGAGTCTTATTAAACATAGCATATGATAACATATCAGGATAAAATATTAAATCAGAGCTGTACCAACAAGATGAGCGACCTCCTCCATCTGTTTTCACTGGGTTCAAAACACAAAATAGGGTATGTTAAAAAAAATATGACGGAGATGTACTTACAGTTTGCTCTGCTTTAATTAAATCCATTCCAAAGTTTTGCATACATGAGGTTTTGAGAATCAGACAAATAATTTGAAAGGAATGGTGTTTTTAGCCCCACAAGTAAAGCTGCATGTTATTGTTTTGTACTAAACAATAAATCTGCAGAGGATAATGCCTCATTTTTCCCTGACTGTGAGAGATCTATAACACACAGCTGCAAACAGAACTTTGGAATCTGTTAATATCAGGTATATGTGTAATATCTGTGGCATGGAATAAATACATGGGCAGCTGTGGTGTTAAGAGTTGTGATAAAATTGTTCTGTGCTGCTTAATGGAGTCCTTTCATCCATAAAAAGGCCTGAATCTCAGTCTATTTATCATAAAACCACATTTGTTTGTAATGTGGAGCATGCTTAGCTTCCACCATCTTCTCAGTTTTTCCTATTTAAAAAATATTTTTCTTAATCTTGTTTTTTGTCATTTGCAGCACCAAAACAATGTGGGGCTTTGTTGTCATACCCCCCCTCCTTCCCCCTCACCCCCATTTCCTCCCATTGCTCACAGTACTGGATTAACCTTATTGAATGAGAGTCAGGTTTTCTTAAGTTCTATATCCCTGTCAGGCTTTTTGGCTTACATCTAGCATAAAAAAGGGCACAGGATAATCAAAGCTGGCAGGGAGAAGGAGATGGAAAGAGGACGGTGACGGAGATGTACTTACAGTGACAGTGCTATAAAGGAGAAATAGAAGAAGAAATTTTGAGACATGAAAATTGAAGTAACACACAAAAAAGATGACGGAAGACGGATGGAGGAAGTTTACAGAGTGAGTTTCAGATGACATTATGACAGTCCTAATAGGCTGAGAGGCATTTGTATCAGTATCAGCTCTCCTGCTGCATTTACTTACTGCAGAAATATTCAGCAGGGAAAGAGAAATAGAGGAGACTGAGCTGAGTGAAGAGATCCTGAAGACAGGGGCATGGAGTGCATTAGAGCTTCTGCAGAGTGGGGAAGATTGAATAATCCTGGCAATCGTTCACTTTTCTCTCCCCCCCTTTCTTCTTGCTTTTCCACTGGGTATCATCCACATGAGCTTCAAACCCATTCTCAGCAACCGTTTTGCATAACTCATGCAAATAAATGATTACTAACCACAAATCTGCCCCACCCTATAATGTGCTTTCTGGCGACATCATAACCATACGCAGAGCTAAATGGCCACATGAATAAATAATGGGTTAGTGAGCTTCAAAACTCTTACATGGTAATATCACTCTATACTGTCACAAGACAAATTTGTTTTCATTTCTGCTAAAGTGGTGATGGAATTACAGACCTTTACTAGTGATCTTTTTCCAGTGAAACACTTCAACTATCAAAATAAGCAAACCTGAACCCTATTCCTAATTCTACTTGTCACACAGAGTAAGTAATGAAAATCGTATTTTCAATAAACCAGAGGTGCTAAAAGTGTGTCATCACTAGAATGCTATCCACGAGGATATTGCGCCATCCAAAAGTATTCTTACCCCTTTTAATATTTACCATTTAGCGAGAACTTTTTACATATATATATGTTTTTCTGAAGTTGTCGAAATAGGAAATTTACAGATGTCTGCCTGTATTTAATTTAGTTAAAGACGCCCCAGAGAGTTGTTAGAGAACATTAGTGACCAAACAGTCTGATAAAGGAAGAGTTGTGGAAGAACAGGAAGAAAAATGAAATTAGAAATTCTGCAGTTTGAAACCTCAGACAATTGACTGAAGAAATTCTGGTCAGAAGACCAGCATAATTTTTGAGGAGCTTTGATTGTAACATGCTATGTGGAGAAAAGCTAGCAATGCACATCATCTTAAGCATGTTTTATCTGTGTAGTAAAACATGGTGGTGACAGCATCATGTTATAGGGTACTTTATTGTACAATGGCCAGAAAGCTGATTAGAGTGAATGGAAAGAGGATTGGGCACAAAAACAACAACAAAAAAAAAAACAATTCTAGTGTATGTGAATTAGTGTATGTGAAGTGTATATATATAATATATATATTATTTATATAAAAAATATATATATATATATATATATATATATATATATATATATATATATATATATATATATATATATATATATATATATATATATATATATATATATATATATATATATATATATATATATATATATATATATATATATATATATATATATATATATATATATATATATATATATATATATATATTTCTCGATTTATTTTGGAATTGGATGCTATTTCTGATTGGTCTATCCCCAAAAAAAAACTTGAAATATTTGATTTTGAATGTTAAAAATGTAAAAAGAAAGAAATCAGTATCAGTAATTACTTTTGCAAGGGTTTGTAAAGGATTAGTTGAAAAGTGAGTATTCTTACTCATCTCTTTGCTGTGACCCTTTGACCATTTTGATAATATCTTTTTCTGTTTTCTATTTCCTTCTTTTGGTTCACTATTTAATCTCTCAATTACATAAAAAAATTCTAAATGTTTATCGACATCTCAAGTGTGACAAGCCTCAAACTTTATTATGCATTCTTATATAGGTAATACTACTAAACAGTTCTGGGAACGATTTGAGATTAATATTTTTAATCTTGCACCAGATGCTTTTTTTTTCATTTTTTTTTTCATACCAATCACAAACACAAATTTATATTCTTAATTTGCAATGTCTGACACCTGGGTGTTCTTACAAGAAACATGTTAAAGTCTTGGGAAAATTTTCGGAGGGAAATTTCATTTTTCATACAATTTGCTTGTGAACGATTTCTCTGCACAGAAATCCAGAGAACTGGTTTATTTTTATAACATTAAAAGCTGATTAGCCATGCTATGTTAAACAATAGATAAACAAATTCCTTTATGGAGGGCTAAAATTGCAGCACACTGCAATACTTTGCATCAGTTATCAAAATGTCCAACTAATTAGCAGAACAGCAGAGGTCAAATGCTGACTTTATATTTTGACTCTGGAACATGATGTGATTCCATTTTTATATCCAGCAAGTACTGCAGCGTGTTTTTGTTGCTCCCTTCTCTCCCGCTGTATGAAGTGAGAATGACACCACCAAGTAAGTCCCATAACACAAGGTCGGCACAAATGAGAACCAGGCTCACACTGACTCAACTCGCTTCTCTCTCCTCCATTTTTCCTCTGTTTGACGCCACAAGAAAAAAATAACAAAATGTAGAAACACACTAAAAATTGCCAACCATGGGCAAATAGCCAAATAGCTACAGGGAAGGTTTTTCGTCCTGAATTTGCACAGCATCAGAAGGAGAAGAAAGCATAAATTGCTACTCAGGGATGATAGAATTTAAAAATTCTCTGAAGTATGTATTTAAAGAACAATGTTACTTGTTAAAACAAACAAACAAAAAAAAAACCGCAAAAAATAGGTGGACAGTCCACTCTGTGACATTATTTATGTGCGAGCAAGCTATTAAAAAAAAGGGCTCAAAATGTGTCTATAAAAAATACATCCTAATGTTCTCAGCAGACATACACTTGACATTCCGACTACAGCAAGACACATTCCAACACTATCAGAGCAACTGATAAATAGCATGAAACTGGATCTCTGCACCATAAAAACTCCTGTCGAGGTCTTAACTGTCACAGACTGTGGGGATGTTTGTAATCTCCCTCTGTGTGGACTGCTGGAGAAGCAGATTCAGTGGGAAGTGACCTCGGAGCGAAATTCAACTTTGCCAAGTTTTTTTTCACGGTGTTTCCTTTGTAGGTTTTACCTCTTACATTTATTATTGAATAACTTATATCTAACCTTGCATTGGAATACTACACAATTGAGTCAAAGTAAGGGTGGTGGAATAAAACAAAATTAGAATGAAGATACATTTTACCAACAAACAATACTAGACAGACAGTTACTGAAATTTTTACTTCTCTTTTCTAGAATGGTTACTGCCAAATAAATGCATGTTGTTGTGTTTGCGTCATTTTGAAACAGCTTTAAAGGCAAGAGTATAGTTGCTTGTCAGACTGCACACAAATCAACCAGTTATCAGATGTTCAAGAACTTAAAGGGGATGTGTTCAGCTGTGATGAAGAAAGCTTGGGCTTGCTCAGGAAAGTTCATTAAGTGAAGGGCTGTGTCCTGAAAAACGTTGAGCTAGCTAGGGCAGAAGCCAGCAACCTTTACAACCTAAAAAACCACTTTCACTTTAAATTAAAAGCTCACTAATCACTACATGTGTTTGTTTTATGGTTAAATTAACAGCAGATTGCAAATCTTTGAGGACTGGTGGCAACCCCTTATTAGGTAAGCACCATGTTTGCTCATCAAGATTCCCCCCATCAAAGGGGGAATGTTTCTGCCAACATGTCAAGATGCAGACTTTTAACTCTGATGCAATGTCCATAAGAGCAACAAAGAAACCACTAATTTTCGAGAAAAAAAAAAAGCAAAACTCAAAACAAAATTACATTTGTACAGAACGAGAGCAAGATCCCATTGCACCGGGTGGGACAGGGTGGGACAGGTTGGGACAAAAGTATTTCCTTTCTCATTCAACTACCTTCAGAGTGTTTATGGCATCTGTAAAAGGAACTAACTGTCCAGAGAAGAAAAAGTGAGGATAAAGCATCCCGTAATAATCCGTGTGCAGAAATGGTCCAATTAAATGGCAGACTCATAATGGCGCCAAAAAGAACTCCAATGAATAAAGAACGTGTCAAAATGTCTTTCATAATAAACCTTTTCTCCATATGAAGGAGCCATTTGGTGATGAGTTCTTCAAGGTTCTTCCAGCATGACGAAGCACCTTGTTACAAGGCCAAACTGATAAAGCAGTGAAAAATGAAACTGCTAAAATCTCAGGTCCACAGCCAGAAACTGTTCCATCTGAACAAGACCTGTTGACATCTTTAAAAAGCAAATAGACAAACAAACGAGCACCTCCAAGTACTGATAAAGCAAAAATAGATAACCATTAGTCAAAAGTTGATGTCCAGTATACAAGAGCAAATGGCATGGGTCTTAAAAAAAATGTCTACACTGCAAATATTTGCACTTAAACTTGATGTATTGATTATTTAAAACTTTTGAAAAAAATCTCTCATTGAATCTTAACCTTCCATGGAAACATTGAACCAAAAATATGCAACAACAGTGAAGCTGCATAATTTCTGTCAGAATTGAAACCTTTAGCCACACAGTTATATTTTGATGCCCACCAGCAATGAAAGCGATTCCTCCAGTTTTAAGTCTGTAAATTTGTAAACATGAAAAACCAAAAGTGAACACAGAGTGTTCATACCTTCTTTGTAAATGAGTTTCACTTGAAAATGTGGTTTAGCTGGTAAAAACAATTTAAAAAAATACAGTTGGTGCTTGATTCGGGATATTTCTGTAAAGGTTTTGATCCCATAATTACAGTTTTTATGTCTGAAAGAAGGTTTTTTTGTCAAATAAAAGTTGGAAATCCCTGCAGGGGCTCACGCTAAGCTTAAAGAGGCAATAAAAGTTGTTACTTTCAGAGATCTGGTCCATATTTTCCCTCCCTTTTCTGTGACCTACATTCACAAAAGCTGTATCAGTTGGTGGGGCGCCTTAAAAGTTTACCTAACCAAAAGCTGCATTTAGCCAACATTAATCTTTTTAATAGCTGTGTGTTTATGTGCACCTACTGATAAATTATTTAATTAAATTAGGCTGATCAAAGTCCAAATGAATGAGCACCTGGACACTAATTTCCTAGTCAGAAGTGATGGTTTGCAGTTTGATTCCCAAAGAGTGCAGCTGCAGATTTTCCAGTCCTGTTGGAAATAAAGCAGTCTTTATAACAGAGTGTGCTTGTTTGGAATGTTATATTTGTGGAGAATGTGATTTATCAGAATCCACGTTTTCCAAGGACCATGTTTCTGTTCCAAACACTTGGTGAGCCTTTTCTGTCATTTAAGGTTACGTTCTAAAAACTGTGACAGTAAGAACAATATTTTTTCAACAACAGTATTGCTGTAAAGTGGATTCCACAAAAATGCAATTGCATCTTGAGAGCCACTTATGCTCTCATAACCTTTCTTAAAGGGGTAGTGTTATGTATTTTCCAGGCACATAGTGCCATTTATAGCATAATAAAATCAGTATGTTACCTTCAGTTGTTATGAAAATGTTGTACGTATGAGTTCAAAGAAATTTGACTTTGTAATTTAACACCTTGAAATTGGACTTCTGTCTCTTTAAAAGCTCCTGCTCTGTCTGAAATGACATTTTCAGAAAGTCATCACACCGCTCCTCTATCAGCCCTTTTATAACATTTTTACCTACATTTTACTAAGAAGTAGTTTTTGTAATGAGCTCAGCAGATGTGCAGTTCCACCAGGATTTGCTAATTGCTGCTGGCGAGTCTAACAGAGCTGAGTGGTGAAGTCTCAGAGGAAGGCTGCTGTGTGAGGCTCAGAAGCTTGGAAACTGCAGCTCCGAGGAGGAGCTGCGTCTTGAAGGTGGCACTAGGTCCAATTGGTCCAATCAGAAATTTTGCACAACTGAGTGGTTGCAACAGGAGATTAAAGGATTTGACAACAGGAAATAATCAGGGAAACACTCCATGTATGCTTTTGATCAGGGAACAACATTACAACATGGTGAAAAGCTAAACAAAAAAAAATCTATTTTAGATAATACTTCCCCTTTAATTGTCCAGTATGTGTTTGCATTTTAGTGTGCAACAAATTGAAATAAATATAGTCAGCAACCTAAAACAATTCTTTTTTCTTTTTTTTTTCACAAAACAGTTTGTACTGTACATGACTAAACCAACCTGGAAGTACTAGCCATCTTGGTCAGCTAACAGTTCTTTTTCTGCATCCATTTTGCAAAGCTTCTTGAAAATATATAACTGCTGCAATTAAAAATAAGCACTGACGATACATAAGATGCATTTCCAATTTTCAAAAATCGGCAAATACACCAAGTCATAATGTTTGATCAGGAGGTAACACTTTACAATAAGGTACACAATATTTGACAAACTACTTGGAAACCCCTTTGGAACTAAGGATGTACTAATGGAGTAGTACATCATTAGTTAACCAGCACTTAATGGGGAACAGACTAGTTACCTGGGAAGCAAAGAGGGACTAATGGAGAACTAATGGGTAGCTATCAAGAAAACCAAAGAGGAACAAATCAGGAGGTAGTGGGTAGTTAAACAGTACTTACTGGGGAGCACACAGCCCAGGTTTACTCGGGGACTACTGATAATTCATTATTAAATCAAAGAAGAATGAATCAGGAACCAGCTAGCCCAGCCTTACCAACCAGTGCTTATGGGAGAACACAGAGTCCAGCTTTAGTAACCTTTAGTCCAGCTTTAGTAACCTTTACTTATGTGGAACACATAAGTAAAGGCCAACCCTTATTAGAGGACTACTGGTTTTGTTGCCACAGAAACAGAGGAGAAATTCTCTTTGTGGGTTCTTAATAAATCCTGCACCAGTGAGGTCACAGATCGTAATGGTCAAAATCAAAAACCTATTTCCTAGTGATTACTGATTCTCTCTTTTGTAAACCTATTGATGCAAGACATAAGCAATTTTATATTTGTGTACTGTGGCCATCTTAAATATGCCAGACTTTCCTTTTCTGAGTAACAAATTACTGCCTGGTTATTCTTTATTTTCTTTTAGGTGGGACACTTTGTAGATGACAGAAAACAACAGGACTTTTGTCCTGTTGAATGTTGTAGTGTAACAAACATTTTGAGTAATGGTTTCTTGTTCATTTCTACATTATTTTTTATTGAAAAAGCAGCACAGTTTTAGTTTGTTCACTCAAAAACAAAATCTAGGCCAGCTATTGTTAGCTTAGGTAGGCTGATGTGGGACATATGTGGCACTAAGCAGTAGTCTCCAAGTTAATTTATCTGTGTGCTTGTAATAATTTATTGTTGTAGGTTGAGGCAGCAGACTGTAGACAAAACTGTTTGCAGGTGAATATCTAGGTCAACCCAGCAAGTTTTTGTTTTTCCTCTCTGAAGAAATACCACTTAGGTCATCTGTTTAAATTGAAATTATGTAAAATGATTGTATGTGTATGTTTAGTAGTCTAAATTTAGTAACTCACAAATGGGAGGGCTATTGCAAATTGCATCGGAGGGCTACAAGTAATTATTTTAGTTACCAATTAATTTATCAGTGAAAATGGTTAATTTCCAAAGAATTTAGTTTTTAAATTCCATTTTCTTTTATTCAAAAATGTATTTTGTAGGTTCAAAATATGTCTATAACAAATGCACGCATAGTTTGACCTAACATATGTACTAGATATTTGCAGTTTATTTTTGACATTTGTTTCTTTTAAGTCTGATTAACTTTTGTAACAGATCTTCTCTAGTAATCTTGGATTATATACTACAAAGATGAGGTCTGACTCCAGTTTGTCAAAAGAGATCAGTAGGAATTTATTATTTGCTTTAATTACATGTACAGCTTGTCTCATTGTTATTTCTTTTGGCCATTTCTCCACTCATCAGTCACTGGCATCCATGTTTAAATTGAAGCTTACCAACACAAATGTTTTTGAGCAGTAATAAAATTGCCTTAGCATTTCAGCCACTGCTTTCTGCTTTGCATGAGAACATGCAGAGTTATGATGAACAAATAAGAGGTAGAAAACGTCTTTTGGAAACAACGGCACGTCCAGAAAATGAAATTTGGTTAGATGGTCTCAATGGAAATGAAGAGTTAAAAGCTGCCCCTGATATGCCTTACAGCAAGAAACACCAACACAAAATGCATTAAACCTGAAAGTAGAACAGACAAGAATACTGCACTGTTTGCCAACATTTTTAACATTCATTGGGGACTGAGGATTTTGCTTCCCATTTGTTTGGCTCAACTTGATTTTTCCACTAAAGCAGTTCCTGTACTAGGCCTGGGTTAGAGCTTGCTTAATATCAGATCTTTCTGCTTTGAAAGTCAAAGTGCAATCTCCAGCCTTGAAAAACAGTGCTACTGTATCACCACCTGGGAGTTGAGTCTGGAAGTGGAGTTAAAGAGATATTACTGAGAACAGTGTTAAATAAATACAAGAAAGTGTTGCATGATCTACTGAATGTGAGTCTTGAAAAAAGACTCACATAGACATAACACAATTTGTCTTCTAAGCAGTAAGAAAAAACTATTCAATTGATTGTGGTAATTTTCAATAATATATTGCTTCATATATATCATAAACAGGCTTTTACATATTTTGATCAAAAATGTCTTGAATAAATATTGTTTCTGAGAAGAAGGATTTTCCTGAAATCTTCTTCCAGCTCATTCTGGGGGATAATGAGGTATCCCAGGCAGAAAGACTGGGAAAAATCCAAGAAGAGTTTTCTAGTTGTGACCAAATCCTCAAACTACTTCAGCCGAGAGTTTTCATTGCAACAGATTGGACATGTTAAGACAATCAAGTTCTTCACCTTTTTTGCAGGAGAAACCCAGCCTCTTTACAAAGTAAGGTTATTTGAGCTACCTGGTTTCCTTAAGTGGAGATAAAAACATTCATAGAATAGTAAGTCAAGAGCTTCACTATTCTTCGTGTCACTCATGAACAAGACTCTTTTGTTATTCAAAAAGGAAAACAAAAGGGAGAGAATCAAACATGTAGTGGATTAGAAAATTGTCATGATGTACCTCATGACAACTTGAAGTTTGAACTATTAAAAACAGTTCTCAGTTGTGTTTTTATTTTGCTTTTTGTTTTTCATGACAACATTTAAGAAACAGCTTTCAATCTAACAAATGAACTGTTATTGTGGAAAAAAACACCATCTTTCAGGTAAAAATCTCAGCTCGTTCATTGTCTTTTCACTAAGCTGAGATGTAGACCTTCATAGCCTAATGGCTGTGAAGACTGTAGTTGAGGAAGCACTTTCTTTCAAAGACACATAGGTGATCAGAAAATTCAGATGTCCTGAATGACAGTGGGAATGTGCCGCCCTCTGCAAGCACACACAATATACTTAGCTTAAAAAATAACAAAATTGTCAGGTTTTTGTAACAATGATGTTTGGAAAAATATCTTATTTTGTTTAAAAGCCTGTTTATTTTTTTCAAAGGTGCCATGTTTAGAAGGAAAATGTATGCATTTCTGCTTAATTGTGGTATCTCTTCAGAAGACACAGACTTTTACACACTAAGATTTCTTTACAAACAACATAGTTAGAACAACAGCAAAAAAAAAAAAAAAAAAAAAAAAAAAACAGAAAACACAAATGTTCTTATTTTTTGTGCTAAGTTTGTGTTGATGATCTTCATTTGACTACTGTTTTGGAGTTGGGCTGATCAATAACTTGACCAAAATAAGAAATCGGAAAGGAACAATATGTCAGAAACAGATCAAACTGAGCTGTGCTTGGTTTCCTGTTGCCAAATTGTGGCAAAAAGTCTGTATTTTCATATAAATAATTGTACAAAAACATCTTCCACTCTCACAGCTGTCACAAGAGTCTCTAAAAATGTAAAAGATACATACAAATATACATACATGCAATACACAAAACAATTACCTCTCAATGCAGAACATTAGACCTGAAATCATATATTCATAGAAAAATAAAATCAAAACAAGTGTTCTTTGACTTGGAGGGAATCTCCATTTATGTCCACTATGTGATGCCTTTGCAGGTCCATCACTGTGTCTCTGCTCATGTCCAGAAGCCATTTTAAAAAGCAAACACAACACAAGTTTAATACTGTAGTGTAAAAAAGTTCATTGACACAAAGAGAGGGTCCTCAGCTCTCTGGCCAGCCAGTGAGGTAAACATGAAAAACAGCACATCTATCTATCTATTTACACACTAAGATATCTCTGACTTTAGGGGCTTGTCAGTGGAAACACCAACCTCCTGACCCTGTTCAGTTCATGGAGATCTATGTCACTTTAAAAATAACAGAGTTTGGCTGGTCTTGTCAAACCAGGCATGTTTTCACGTTTGTGTATTCCTGCAACATTGACAAGTGTCTAAATAACAAACCCAAGTATTAAACTCGGTAAATGTGCAGTGTTTGTCCAAGAGATGTTTGAAACCAAAATTGATCAGCGCATTTGTGAAACATTTTTTCTTATGATGAAATCAGTTCTATCAGAAAAGTTTATGTTCTTCAAAAGAACATTTAGAGGGATATCATGCTTTGTTCATGACATTAGTCTTAAATCCCTCTGTAAGTAGCGCCAATCATATTCTCATCTCATGATCAGGACTTTGCTCGAGTGAAGGCTCTCTGGTGCTAATCATTGATGCAGAAGGCCCTTGGTTGACTCCGAATGGAGAAACAGCTGGAGACCGAGCAGCCAAAGGTGACAGGGACGGAGAAAAGCTTGGCGACATTGCTGCTGAGGAAATTGATCCTTCATGACTAATAGGAGACCTGCGAAGAGAGGACAAGTGGGGGAATGTCCGTCCAATTACAGGGACTTTAGGGGGCACTGTCATAGCCCCTGGATGAGCCACTGAGGTGATGAGAGGAGGAGGGTCAATTCTAGGTTTGGGATCCAATTTGGGCTTGGGTTGAAAGGGTTGGCGAGGGTTCTGATTTTGCTGAGTGGTTTCATCTTTTAGCCGAGCAATCTCAGTGAAGACATTTGCAAGAGGTTGGAACTGAGGACACCAGTTGAGCAGGTAATCCCAGTTATAGCTTCCACGAAGCTCTTCATCACTTGCAACAATAGCAGTGAGCGAACCATCAACTGATGGTTTACCATCCTCAGGGAAGGCATAATCCTTGGGGAGGGAAATATTTAAACCACGACCTACTCCTAGGTAACCACCTCCTTCATCCCTGTAGACTGGGAGCTGGCCAGAAAGCAAAGTCCCACTCAGACTGCCACCCAGTTTCTTCCCTTTGAACCAAGTGCTTCCCTCCAAAGCTGCAGGTTCACAGGATATGTCCGAAAGTTGGTCAGCATCCTGCTGAATTCCAGAATCTGGTCCTCTGGCTGAGATGTGTTCCTGCATAGACGAGGTAATAGAGGCAACGCGAGGGTACTCATTAATCATCCGGATTTCATCATCCTCTGCTGCCTCAGCTGATCCTCTACCACTGGAATGAGAGGGGTCCAAAGAGCCTCCTCTAGGGTAGGGAGCACCACCGGCTCCTCCCTGATCAGCAACATAACCTGGCAAAGTCCGGTGGTAAATATTGTCTCCTCCAGACCCTGAGGTGCATTGATCCAATTTCTTTAAGGCAGTTCCTGATGCAAGCGTCCTGTCTTCTGTATTTTGATCTTTTTTCCTTCTGCGTGACTTGACAAGAAAAACTACCACAGCCAAAACTACAAGTAATATGATGACTCCCAGAGACACAGCAATAATAATAATGAGCAGTATGTTTACATCAGCAGCCAAGCCAAAGTTGGTATTAGTGACGTCAATGGAGATCTGGGCTGACGTAGAGCGAGAGGCATCAAGTGGACTGTGAGCTTTTACATCCAGGGTCATAACCCTGGTTTCCCGTTTAGCCCGGCCTGATCCACTGCTGCTGCTACCGGAACTATCTAACTTAAGAAAAATCACACCAGTAGTTTTGTTTACATCAAAATATGGTGAGTTGGAAGTGATAGAGTAGAGAACAACACCATCCACTCCTTCATCCTCATCCTGTGCTTTAACCTGGCCAATGCTCTGGCCTTTCTTGGCTCCCTCTGGCACTTCAAAGGAGAATTCACTGGAAGTGAACAGTGGGTCATACTCATCTTCACCTGTGACAAACACCTGTACAGTTACAGTTGCTGAATGGTTGCCTGAATCCATAGCCAAGGCTTCAAAATTGAAGGAGCTGATCTTTTCATAGTCAAATGTAAATTTACTTCGGATTTCTCCTGAATTCTGGTCCACAACAAAGTTGTCTTTTCCTTTTCCAGACCTCTCCACCATGTAGTACTTCAGTTGGCCAAAAACCCCTGTGTCATGGTCTATGGCATGGAGAACAGTCACCGCTGAGTTTGCTGGCTGGTTTTCCCGAATACTGGCTGTTAGGACATCCACAGGAAAGAATGGATGGTTGTCATTTACGTCCTTTACTTCAACAATGACTGGAGCAAGTGCAAAATGGCCATTGCCATCTGTTGCTTGAATAATGACAACGTGCATAGATTGGTGTTCCCGGTCAAGTGTTTGCTCAAGCTTAAGGGCTCCAGTCCACTGGTCAATGGAAAATAGGTTCACCTCATCTCCGGAGCTAATGGTATATTGGACTTCAGCATTGGGAGTTGAGTCTGGGTCTGCAAATCGAAACAGAAGAAGCAGATTGAAAAGAAGGAACAGTAACTAAATTAGGTAAGAATATAAACCATTTGCCCACCTGTTGCAGTCAGTCGTATAATCTCAGTCCCAGAGGCTGCTCCCTCGCTGAGTGACACAGTATATTCTGCTCTTGTGAACACTGGAGGGTTGTCATTAACATCAGTGATGGTTATCATTGCAGCAACACTAGAACTCCTTTGGGGGACACCTCGGTCTGACACCACCACAGTGAGGTTATAAAGTGGTTTGATTTCAAAGTCAAGCCTCTCAGCCAATAGCAGAGTTCCGACTGTCTGAAATCCCCGTCCTTCCAGGAAACGTACGCTGCTCTCAATCTGAAATGCATTTCCTTCATTTCCACTGGCAATGGCAAAGTCAAAGCCACAGTTTTCTCGTGACAGGTCACTGTCAAAGGCCTCAAAGGTCAAAACTGTTGACCCTGGGATGGAGTCTTCAGAAACTGTAGCCCTGCATACAGAAAAATATCAAGAATTAATGCTGAAACAAGGCCAAGATGTTTCAAGATTTACTAATACAACACAATATTGCTACAAAGTTAATTTATCCCAGTAATTCAAGTAAAAAGAAAAAAACATATATATATATAAAACAAAGACAACCACAGCCTTGGAAAGATTGTGAGACAAGTATTATTTATGAGTGTGCCATTGCCTTAACTGCCATTTTTTATAGTATTACTGCATTTGTCTGGGCAGAAAAGCTGATAAACATAAATAAAATATTAAAATAAAAATATTCTAGGTATTTTTAGATAAAGGAGCAGATAAAAGATAACAGACCCAAACCATGTAGAAGAGCTGAAAGTTGCTATAAGGACAATTGGTCTTCTTGAACACCCTTGAAATGTCACCAGCTGATTTTCTTCATGCAATGCAGCATTCATGTATTAATTAAGGCAAAATCAAACCCAACCAAGTACTGACTGCATTTAATTTACAATATGTGGGTATATTTTTCAATAACTTTTCTCTTTTAAATATTTTATTAGTCTGATGTAATATACTTTTCTGAGAAAATGAATTTGGATTTTTCCTAAATAAGCAAAAAATAATAAATAAATAAAATTCTAGAAATGAATACTTAAGATATATTTTCCTGTTTTGATGGACTCTATATAATATGAAATAGCTATAGTAGGTTTTTCTATGTGCTGCTGAAATAAATTAATGATATTCTGATTTATTCAGATGCACATGTAAATAAATGTTAACTAACCTGTACTCTGACTGGTGAAACACAGGGGAATTGTCATTGACATCAGATATTTGAACTTGGACTGTAGTAAGAGTGGAGAGTGGAGGTGAGCCTCCATCTCGAGCTTCAATGACAATGTTTACTGCTGGGCGTTCAGGGTCAAACTCAGCTCGGTGGTTGATAAACAAGGTTCCTGGACAGAAAAGTCAATCTAGTCACTCCAAAAAAAAAGCAGTGAAGATCAACTAATATAGAAAACTGACAAGCTTAGATATTCTTACCATTGCTGGGGTTAATATAATAACCCTCCTGAGTGGATGACATCACTCTGTATGTGATTTTTCCATTATCCCCAGAGTCCTTGTCAGTTGCTGTTACTGTGATAACTGCACTTCCAGGTGGTGTGTGCTCAGGCAGGGTAATCTGGAGAGCAATGATTGATTTAAGAGTTGATTAATTAATAAACAGTAAACAAATAAATTGAATTTATAAATTGACAGCCCTAGCTTTTTGTTGCATGCAAATATATAAAAAAAAAAGACTTTTCAAATAACTTAACAAAACATGTAAGTTTTCCCTATACAAACACAAACGTGAACATGTTAAAAACCTTTTTTCAGGAGAATGTGATTTGTTGTCTTTTTGCGAAGAAGTGAGAATCAAACAGTTACACCACAGGGCAAAAAAGGGAAACCAGTTACATAAATACTGTGATAAATCCTCTGAATCCAAGTCAAGAGTGCAACAGGCAGTAGCCCCACAGATGAGGAAAAGCGCATATCATAGCATAATTCCTGTTTTTCCTCGGAGTGTGCTAATGTTGAGGTAATTTCCTGACACAGTTTATATAGGCTCATCTCTACAACTTTTCACCAGTTAAAATTAGGCAGTTAACTTTTATCGCCCACAGTGTGTGCACACAGGCAATGTGCCTGCATGTTTTTACAACAGTTTTAAAGCTGTGTGCTGCAGCGACAATTTCTAGTGTAAAATATATTATGGTGTCAAGTCTTTAGAGGTGTCAAGAGGTCAAAAATGTAAAAGAAAAGTATGACCGTGTGCATTTCCTCATGCAGATGTAATTTATAGTGCACATTAAAAACAATGAATTCAATGAGTTTACATTCATACAAAAGTAAAAATAAAGGACATTTTATTTCCCTTCTTTATAGGTCATCCTACCTGATAGAGATCTTGAGTGAATGTAGGTGCATTGTCGTTAATATCCTCCACCACAATTGTAATGTTTGCTTCAGTGTGGTGCTGGCTGTCTGTGGCTCTGACGGTTAGGGTGTACCATGTTTTCTCTTCAAAGTCTAGCGGGCCAGTGACTGATACACCTCCACTGTAACGGTGAATCCCAAATTTGCCTAAAGCTGTTGGGTCAAGCTGCAAGGAGTAGGACAGGGCAGGACTGGAGTCAACGTCGTTGCCCGTCACAAGAGTAATCTCTGTGCCGATTAATGTATCTGACAAGAAAGGGTATTAAAGAAATTAGGCATGAATATGTTTGTTGTACTTTCATGATGAACATAATGAACATGAAACAGAGATGGTTTAAAAATTAAAAATACTCACTTTCTGGGATGCGAACCTCCTGAGGTAAGGGGATGGTGGGACTGTTGTCATTCTGATCAATAATCACCACTGTCAGTGTGGCTGAACCGGCCAATCTTGGATTTCCTCTGTCTGTTGCAGTAACTACGAGCCTGTGAGTTGGGATTTTTATTTTTTTTTTTACAAAGATATTATGGATATTAAAATATATACTACGAAGAGAACATGAATATGCATATACAAAGCACTCAGTCACATCATTATGGTTAGGCTGTGTAATAGTTCTTAAAACAAAATTCATATTTTATTGCAGTAGCATAACATTACATTAAACATTGCTAAAATATATTTCCCTGAAGACTTTTCTTTGTTTCACAATAACAATCATTTCTTACAATTAATCAAACCACAAAAAAATTCAAATGAAAATATAATAAAAGCATCTGTTTGCTTTTAAAAGAGTGTCTCAAAACTTCTGGGAAGAACTCCATAACCTTCTGTTTCATGGAGGGCGACATGTATATTCATATTCAAACAAATTAATGAGAAAGACAACAAAACATGCATTTTACGGATTTCTTATATCTGTTCAACTTTATTAGTCCGGAAATAGCAACAGCAAACTAGCAACACACCTAAGCCTATCGACGTCTAACAATTTGGAGGGTGAAAAACAAGAAGAGAAACATTATAAGTGTGCAAACACTTATAATGTTTTTTCAATTAATATTCAATATATTGTGCAGCACTAATATGTATTCCGCAAAGATGTATGTTAATTGTTTTTGTGCATGTTTATCAGGACTAATAATTGATCCTCACTTGGTTTTTGTAAAGATCTCTCGGTCCATGATGGCAGCTGTCGTGATGCTTCCTGTCATCGGGTCGATCTTAAACAGGCCACTCATGCTTGATGACTGGATGGAGTAGGTCACCTGACCATTTTGCCCTTGATCCACATCCTCGGCCACCACCTGGGAAAATAATTGACGAGGGAATTTAAAATATTATTATTTAACTTCTAGAACTGTCAGTGGGTCTAATACTCATAGTAAGAGTTAGTAATGTAAAGTCAACTTTAATGACTTTTAGACACCTGTATAATGGGCATTTCATATCCTTGTGCCTCTTTCATGTAGGCAACATAATTCTGCAACTGGAAGCGAGGAAGGTTGTCATTGACATCCTGGAGCACCAAGTTAATCGCCATGAATGATGTTGAGGACACAGTTTCAGCTTTCACGACAAGACGGAGTCGGGGACTGTCCTCAAAATCTAATCCCTGGGAGCTCTGTACCCAGATTTCCCCTAAAGGACAGATGGTAAAAAGAAAATATCTGTTAACAAGACTGATAGAGAAGATTCTCAAACTGGGACAGCTTTATACACCAATAGGTTTCAAGCAAAGTGGACAATCTCACCTGTTGAGGAGCTGATACTGAAAACCTGCTTTTTGTTTCCACTAAAGAGACTATAGCTGATCCCCATATGTGTGCCATCAGGATAGTGAGCCTGAGTCTGAGCCACTGCTGTGCCTAGAATTGTGAATCAGAGACAACATTACTTACTGTGAGCTCAGAGAAACTGACAAACAATGCAAGTCCCTGATTCCAAACAATGTTCCCCAACCTTTTGCAGCATTTTCCTGTATGCTGACATCTCGAGCATTCCTTGAAAACCGAATGCCATTGTACTCCACTTCCTTTACAAAAATTACCACCACTCCTTGTGCAGACTGTGCAGGGCTCCCTTGGTCCATAGCCTCCACTATCAAGGTTCTTTGAGCCTGAGTAAGGTCTCTTAGCGGTTCAGTGGCCTGGATCTCCCCTGTCAGTGAATTGATGCTGAAGCCCTTCACAGATGTGGCAAAGCGATAAAACACAGAACCGTTTGCACCAAAGTCCTTATCCTCAGCCTTCATAGTGGCTAAAACACGCTGGGAACGCCTGTTGGAAACTTCGATGATCAACGGGTCTTGTACGAAGAAGGGAGCATTGTCATTGACATCAAGAATGGTGACCATCACCTGTTGAGTAAATGTCCCATAAGTTAAAAGTTTAAAATCTTTGTGTGAGTCTACCAACTGGTCACCATCAGCACCAATGTTTTCACCTGAGCAGAAGAGTTCCTGGGCACAGCAGGAGACATGTCTACAGCAAACACCTGAAAGCTGTATGATGCAAATTTTTCCCGATCCAAAGGTGCTGACGTGGTGATACGACCAGTCTCATCGTCGACTGTGAACGCTCCATGTGCCTCCTGGCTAAGAAAATACAGGATCTTCCCATTAAGATCATCATCAGCATCTGTTGCTGACACCTGCAAAATAAGGAGAAATTATTCATCAATAATAAACGAGTGTTCATTTGAAGCTCTGATTATTTTTTAAACATCTGTCTTACCTGTAGAACTTGAAAACCCTCTGAGGCATCCTCAGAGACCTCCGTGTTATAGCTGTTTCTTTTAAAAACCGGGCTGTTGTCATTGACATCTAACACTTTCACTCTAATTGTGGCAGTAGCACTGAGAGGAGGACTTCCTCGGTCCTTGACAACCACGTCCAAATTATATTCCGCAATTGTCTCCCTGTCAAGTCCGCGTGAGGTGGAAAGAACCCCAGTGATAGGGTGGAGTTGAAAGGCTCCTTCAAAGTCTCCCGCTACAATGATGATAGAGAAAAACATCAGCAAAGTCTTGTGTTACATGGAATTTTGATCTTTTAATAATTAAGTAATCCAAAAAGCTCAGAACCTTTTGTGCGGTCACACAAAAAGTTGAGCTCCAGCTACAATTTTATTCATTTTGAACATGATAGCGTTGTAAAATAACTGATTTATGTTGTTACTGATTATAGTGTCCACATAATCTGTAACATAGTTTTCTGTATCATCTAGTCTGGGCAGATGTGATTGTTTTTCAGATATCATTTAATACTGTAAAATCAAAACTGGATGTTGTCTGCACACTGGCCACTAGATGACAAAAAGTACTTCCAAAATGTTCTCTTGTATTATGTTGAACATGCATCAACAGGCATTTAAGCTGCGTTAGTTCTGGAAGAAGGTGAGTCCAAATGGGGCTGATATATAGACATATCAAATTAAAAAAAATTGCCTGGTCCTTTCAAGCATGAAAAAAACCTCAAAATAAAAAGCATTGCTTGGACACATTCTGAAACATTATTATGATCTGAAGAAACATACAGAAAATTCTGTATGTAACAAAAATTTATCATTTAAATCACTGTCTAAGATTAGAAACAAAATGTTATCTCTCACCTGCAATTCTGTACTCCAGTTCTCCACCAGGACCAGAGTCTGGATCTGAGGCCTTGATAAAGCAAAGCTCTACAGGATCCTGGTTTTCTGGCACCTCGAGTTCATACAACGACTTTGCAAATATAGGAATGTTGTCGTTTACATCCTGGACCTCGACACGGACAACAGCTTTGGCAAAATTTGCAGGAAGTCCTCCATCTCTGGCATACACTGATGAGAAATTGTCAGCTGACACTTTATGCTGATACACAAAGCCGGGAGCTTTTCTACATAATAGGGCATATGCAGTTGTGTAAAATAACACGTTTTGATTACCAGTGAGTGTGTAATGATCCTGAACTTCTGTGTCAAGTTCTTTTGTTGTGGTGATGACTCCTGTTAAAGGATTTATGACAAAACCATCTTCTGTAACACCTCCGTATGTTATATGGCCATTAGAACCTGTTATAAAAACAAGAAAACAAATAAAATATTTATGAAAACATGAAACATTAGTGAACAAACAGTATGAAAATCAAGAAATACAGGCTACAGCTGACTGGGGAGAAGTATGGCTTTGAACCTATAATTCAAAAATATAATTGGCACAGCTTCATTCTGATCAGGTAAGCTGATTAGAGTTATCGGGTTTGATTGAGCTAAATGCAGAGAAGTCCTAGAATAAAGTCTGCGAGAGGCTGTAAAACACTTCCTTTCAGTTGGACAATACCATTAATCAGTCATAGTTCCAATAAAATCAGAAAGGACCAACAGTATAAAAAAAATACATGAAAGCAATAGCACAATATATAATAGAGTGGTGAAAACATGTCATTTAGCAGAAAAAATGGAACACACACAACAGTAATAGCCATTTTTTGACAGATATTTGGCATCGCTTTTGCCACAAGTTCATCAATGTTTGGAGCCAGATGTTTGGTGTTTTTATTGTGCTGTAGCTAAAATAATGACACAGAAACACCATCATCTGATAACAGTTCCTCATACACGCATGTACTAGTTGGAGCTGTGACATCGTCTCGGGAATGAAGAGCAGAAACTTTGCAGAACCCAAGGAGTCATGCATTGCCTTGAGTGAGCTGACATTTCATTTCTGCTTTCTGCAAACTCCATGAAGATTTGCCCTATTTGCATCTACTTGAACCACAAGCTTGCTGTCATGGTGTGTTAAAGAATCCATAGTTTGATTGTTGTGGCATTATGTATTCCACTGGTGAGTTAAGAACAAAGATATAAAATTATCTTGTGGGCAGGACACAATTCTATTGCAAGCAGGATATGCCATGTGGAAATTGAGCTTGACAAATCTGGCTTAGAGGGAACCATATTCTGTTTTAGAAAAGTCCACACATAAATCTGCAACAGTTGAGAAATGCTGCTTAGTGACACTCTGCATCCAATCTGACTGAACTTGATCTATTCTGTTAGGTGGAATTTAAAAATAAAACAAGAGTTTCTAGATATGCAAGGTAGAATTATAGCATAAAAAAGATTCAGCAGTTAAATTTCAGCAGCTCACGTTGTCTCTAACTAACTCAGTGGTGGGATGGATACAAAAACATTTTATGTGGTATCACAAAAATGGGATACAAATACTTTTTTCAAGGCCTAAAAGCTCCTGTAACTGCAACATTTGAGTAATTCAACACTTTTCTCTCAGTATTTATGAATATGCAAACTATTTTTGCTACAGTAGCCTATCTCTAACCCATTAAAAAGTCAGAACAATAATTATTTTTATCATAGACTCTCTTTCAGCAAACCTTGATCTCGATCTGTGGCCGTTACAGTAAATACAGTGGTTCCTGGTCCTCGATTTTCCATTATTTGGGCCTCGAACTCAGCCTGATGAAACACCGGCGCTTCGTCGTTCACATCAATAACCTGCACACACAACACCTGGGAGGTGGAGAGCTGCGGTATCCCATGATCCTCTGCTACGACGGTTAGATTGAAGACCTCCTGCTCTTCCCGGTCCAGGGCTTTAAGAATAGAGAGGGAGCCTGCAACAGAAAGAATGTATAAAATAGTTTATTAGAACTCCTTAAAAAGTATTACTTTACCTTAAAGTTTTATAACCTTAACAGATTTTCCACTGAAATTGCTATTTAATTTACACACTTTTAAGTTCTTTCAAATCTCATCTTTAAATCTGCAAGGCACCATCTGGTGTGTGAATGTGTGTAACTTATGTGAATCACTTTAATTCACATAGATCAGTGAATTACAACCTGAGTGCTCAGAGTCTGGGCTCAGTTACTTTCCTCGCTTTTCTGTCTCCATCCCTCAGCCCTACTGCAATCCCACCAACTAAAAGAAGGGTCAGCCAAAGTGAGAGGAAATATAAAGTACATGTTTGCATTTGTGTGTTTGTACTTTACACAGAATTGTGTAAAGTTTAGCTTCAGTGCCTGCGAGATGTGTAATTTATAAATACCACAACAAGCCAAGGATTCACTGTGTGCTGACGTCTTTGTGGGCACTGAGACTCTAATGACCCTGGAGGATTTTTGTCTGTTTCATTTAAAGGCAGATGCAGAAAAACCATGGACTTCTATAGGTCATCATGACCCTAGTTTTTTCACGCCCTTTCCTTTTTACTTATTTAATAGCAATTTATAAGAAAGACCACCAAATAATTCAGGCCGATATTTTTGTTTGCAGCTGTTAAGTATTGCCTTTATACTCTGACTTTCATGTAACAAAAATAATTTTCTACAAATATAAATTTTTAAGTAGTATTATGTGAGCAACCAGAAAAAAACCTTTCAGAGCACTTCATAAAATCAACAAGAAAACTTAAGTAAGAGCAAGCTTGGCCATTTATAAGCAATAAGCAGTCTAATGGTCTAATAAGTTAGTAATGGTCATTACTAACTTAATGGCTTCTACATAAGCCATTAAGTTTGGCAAGCCTCTTCACAATGCATGTTAATCGGCTATTACATCTCAAAATAATTCCAGACTTAGCGTCACACAACCCAGAAGTGAAATCAACCCAACAGATACTCAAAAGTAATGACGTCAAGACTTTCTTCCATCTGGAAGTTGCATTAAGTGTCTGTTTTATGGTTCTTAATCCCAGTCAGAGCTGAGTGTGCCACCAATGTCCAGCCTCAGATATGAAGTGTCAAAGCCTGAACATATAATTCCAATTCAGCATTCCAATTGCCAAAATGAAGACTGTTTCATGAACAAATATGTCAATAAACATTGGAAAACTACTAAAAATGCAAAACATTTCTTCAAAGGACTGAGTGATCCCCTAGTACATTAAGTTATGAGAGTTACTTAAGAAGTTCAGATGGATCACTTTAAGTGAGTATTTTTTATTATCTAAGTTTTCTCATCCATATCCAGGATAAAACTATTGTTCACAAACCAGAGAGGAAAGAAGTCCTGCTATTTGTTTGATGAGGAAAATGAATCTCAGCTTTTTTTCTTCTATTCATTGAAAACCTTAAATACAATCTTTGCATAAAATTTTTTGTCTCTGGAACATTGTCTTGTTTTTGTTTGAAGTTTCATACTTAAAATAAGTTTACCTGTGTTAGGATTGAGAGTGAAACGACCGGCACTGTTGCCTGCTTGGATTCTGTAAGATACTCTTCCATTTTCTCCTTCATCTTTGTCGCGTGCCACCACATACAAAATCACAAACCTGTTGGTGAAGATGAAAGCAAAATTAAAATCACAACAAAAACAGAGGAGTAACTTTAACGTTTTAGAAAGTAATCTTATCTTTTACAATCTGAACTTGAACGAAAAGTGTTAAAAGTGCTTGAAGCCACTGAAAATAAACTCACCCCACTGGTTGATCCTCCATGACACTCACTGCAGATGGAGAGCTAAATGTTGGAGCATTGTCGTTTTCATCCGTCACAAACAGCCGTGCGGTGACCGAGCCCCAGCGCCGCTGAGAGGGATTCACTGCCTGGTCTGTGGCTCGCACCACAAGATAGAGGGACGGGGTAGTCTCACGGTCTAACGTCTTCCCCGAGGTAAGGACGCCAGTAACAGGGTCAAGGACCAGGAGGTCAGATGTGTCAGGCCAGTGATGCTCAATGGAATAATGTAGCTCACTGTTGGGCCCACTGCCATCCTATACAACACAAAATGTTAAGATTGAATGAAGTATACCTAATTCAATGTAGAACTTTCAAACCATTTCAGTACTAAAATGAGATAGCTACACTGCAGGTTGATAAGATGGTAGACATAAAAAAAATCAAAAAGTCAGAGGAACTACTGATGATAACTGCTGTTACAGATGACAGTAACGTTCACTCATTGTAATCAACATACAATATGAGCACATTATTTTGTGCTACCCAAATGTACCAGTATCAGGTTAACAATTCAACAATTGTCTTACCCTGTCCACAGCCTGAAATGTGTATACAGAAGCCCCTGGATCTATGTTTTCTGGGATCACAATTGTCACTGGATCTTCTGAAAACTCAGGAGCATGGTCATTACTATCCTGAACGTTGATGTCGAGCTTGACGAGATGGCTGCTTGGAAATGCCTGAGAGAAATCAGACACCTCGATGTGTAGAGTGTATCTTGACCCCTTCTCATAGTCCAGCTCGCGCACCAGGTAAACATCGCCCTCTAGGCGGTCCACCATGAAGGTTCCGTCCCGGTCGGTTCCTCCCACCACCAGGTAGGTCACCTGGCCTTCCTGCACAGTAAAATCCTGATGTTCAGGTGACCGTAGGGAGCCGATAATGGAGCCAGGAGCAGTGCCTTCAACAGTGCTCAGGGTCATAGAAAGGACATTGGGTGTTGGGGACGACCTGGAGTTGCTGAGAACCTGAAATGAAAACAGATAAAGTGAAACAACTCAAGTTTTTCTAGTATTTGCTGTCAACTGAGTTACCTAATAGTGGTGATTCAGATAGCAATCGCATGGAACTATTTCCTCCAATCAACAGAGAGGTTGAGCCAAAACACACTGAAACAAACTTAAGAACATTTCAATGTATCATTTAAATGAAGCATGGGAGAAAATCATCAAGGCAAAGTCTGTTGTATGTAACAAGACTGGAATTTTTTTAAATTTCAGGAGACAGTGCAGCTGTAAGCACATACATCCCTAAACGTGAACTTGAGATGTATTGGTGCCTGCTTTTTTTGTTTTTGTTATAATTTCAACAACCCTCATGGGCATTCTCACTGTACATGGAGGGAAAATGTCCAGCAAATCCTCCTGCAGCAATTTGATTACATCTGGGGAGTAAAATGTCTGTAAACTAACACACTAGGATAAAGGTTTGATGGAAAACTTGTAAATACTTCAATTCAAATAAAGCAAAGCAATAAGCAACTTCCACATACCTCAGACTGTGCTAAAAAGAAAAACAGTGCACCAAAGAGGCTTGAACACACTGATAAGACTCTTGATTCTCCATGTTCTGGGCTGTTTTTCAATCACATAAACTTTTCTAGTAAAGTGATACATTTTAGTTTTTCCAACAGCTTCGACGTGTCACAGGGCAACATGTGTGTGGGCCCATTATTAACTTTGTTCAGTCTAGATGGGTATTTAATGGGCCTGGGTTAAAATCACCATCTTGCATGGAAGCCATTAAGATTGGCAAAAAACATTTTTCAAAATAGTTGAACAGAAAACTGGATTTTACTGGTGAATGTTGTGATATCAGTGTGATTTGTATTTCAACACTTTACATTAACGTTCATATAAGAGATAATAATGGGATATTTGTGACTTCCTGACTGATTGTGTCATGTGACCTGCTATCCCCAGAAATTGGTCGGTGCAAAGAATTGTTACATAACAAGAAGCTCAAATTCCAGTCAATAAAGTTTAGAATTTTCAGATCAAAATGCTAAGTTTATGAAGAGAGAGAAACACTATTTATACTATACATCTGTGCTGCTTGCTTTATCTGTCTACAATATTAACTTGAAACACACAAACATATGTTGTGACCCAAATAAAAAAAAACAAGCCATATTAAAACAAAGAGTAAACACGCTAAGGCTATACTGGTTTTACATGGAAAAATGTCAACTGTAGTTAGACGCAAATCAATAAAAGATTCAACTGTTTATGTTGAATGAGATAAATGTTTAGAAATTCTGTCGGGACAAAATATGTGCTGCTTTCAAGAAAAACAGCTGCAGCATCCAGAACAATAATGATGTTGATATTTAGAACACAATCACAAAATGAATTTACTCAAAGTGATACTGATCTGTTATTTTACAGGTACTTTAAAGCTATTGAATTCTCAAGCACATCCATAATATTGATTTTAACAAAGAAATGTACAGGGACGTTATCTCAGCTGATGTCTGTTCCTAAATGACTCAGATCAAGACAAAAGGTTCCCACCATTGTTTACTGATTTACAGTGCTTTTTCAAGACATCCAGTATTTGTGCGACACTAATTATAGTGTGCAACTCTTAACATGTTTCATTTTATCCACTACTTTGTAAAATGTTATCCCAAAATCAATGTATCGGACATCCACAACAAGTGTTTCACGATGTTCGTGTGCATGCATGTGTTGCTCCCTGCTACTGTACAGTGGTGCACATTCCCTTTTTGTTTGTATGATTCACTGCAGCTGGCTCTCATCAAATCTCATCTGGGAACGTTTGATTCCAAGGTGCCTGTTTCCCCTCTGTCTAATCACACCGTCACACAAGCAGCGCACGAGTGAAATCTGAGGCAAGCACTCCTGCTGCAATTAGCATCCTTTCCCTTTATGAAATCACATCAGGCAGAAAAACAAAGAGCTAAAAGCTCTACAGTGAAAGCAAACCGCCACCACCCTTTCCTTGAAGACATTTTTCTCCTGCAGCAGAATTCCTAATATTGTATGTTGATATGCAGGATTGACCTTCACTGCTTAGAATTCTGAAATTAGTACAGGCCAGCACACTCCCAGAGCGCAACATCACCCTCTCACCCTGGACTTTGTTACCTCCATGACCTCCGAATCAGGAAACACACACTAGATTTGATACATGCTTTTATTTACATAGGCATGGGTTCAGCTTCGCTCGTTTTCATAAAACTCTATAGCAAGGAAAGCAAAAAGAGTGAGGTAAACTGTTACCCGTTGTGCTCTGAACAAAGTGCTTTAGCTCCTCCCTTGATTTCGACTAATTTTGCCAGAAAACAAAAATGTATACCTGTATACGGATTTGGCAAGTTGAACTGAGGCCTGGAGTGCCGTGGTCAGCAGCGGTCACGGTAAAGCCGTACTCAGCTCTGTCCGCCCATCGCAGAGGGGAAGCAGTTCTCAGCTCACCACTGGTGGGGTTCAAGGAGAAACGCTCTGCTCTGGGTCCTTAGGAATGTGAAACAGATAAAACAGAAATAAATAAATGTCATCACTGCTCTGTTATAGAACTGCAGTGGTCACTGGATCAGCGTTTAACCACGTTGGAGTTACCTGATAAAGAGTAATGCAGGGTACCATTCTCCCCTTCGTCTGGGTCCTTAGCTGACAGAGTCCCCACCACAGTCCCTGATAGAAGCCCCTCTGTCACCTGCAATAAAAAATCAAAAAAATCAAACAAAACTAGTTCAGAAACACTTCCTTATATTTGATTTACACTTAACATGTGCATATAGTAGTTTGTTCAAGTTTAAGTGATTACCTTAGAAGAAAAATGTACCACAAATCACAAAGAACTCTAGGTTGGTTTCCCAATAATGAATGAAATCATCAATCTGAAATCACTTTTTATATTTATTATTTTCGTCTAATACAAAAAAAGCTTTACTTTGTGAAGCACTTAAGTGCAACTGAAATGCCCAAAACAGAAAAGAATATAGACCTTTTTTTTCACACTGTAGATCAAGTAAAAATTAGTGTGCACACTGTAAGCAATGTTAAGGTATAGACGACAAAAAATAACTTACCATACAAATAATTCTTACTGATACAGCATTTAGAATTTGTCAATTATGAAAAGAGAAATAATGTAGCTGTATGTCTCATGTATTGACACATCTCCCTTGATTCTCACCTGAAATAGCAACTCCCGATCAGGTCTGGCATGAGTGAAATTGGGGGCATTGTCATTTTCATCCAGCACGGTTATGTGAGCGGTGCCTGTGGCACTTCGAGGAGGAGTGCCCCCATCTTGCACAACCACCACAAGCTGATAACTCGAGTGCTGCTCTCTGTCGAGGGCGAGGCGGGTGCTGATCTCCCCTGAAGCAAAACGGAAAATTACACAGACAGCAATTTAATGGTTTCATTAAGATTTTACTGGTCATTAAGTTCTGAAGGAAAATTATGTAGCTTTTAATATGCAGTTACTTTAGGTTTGCTGTAATACAGATTTTATGTTAATCCAATTAAAACTGTTAAAATTAAGTGATGTTTCTTGTCACCTGTTTGGGAGTTGATCTGAAAGTGTCTGTCTGAGTGGAGCAGTCTGTACGTGAGTCGAGCATTTAATCCTGCATCTCTGTCTGTCGCAGACACTCTCCCAAACCCGGTTCCTGCCAATAAATTCTCTCGGACTGCCAGGAACACTCTCTCCTGGCTCAGCCTCGGGGAATTGTCATTCTCGTCAGTTATGGTCACCCTGACAGTGGCGCTGCCAGTCCTCCCTGCTCCACCAGGGCCTGTCGTAGCTAAGACGGTCAAAAGGAACATGTCTTTAACCTCTCGGTCCAGAGAGCTACGGACAAAAAGCCATCCAGTGTCTGGCATGATGCCAAATCCAGCCGCATCACCATCAGGCCTCAGTCGGTAGGATACTGAGGATGGAGATGGAGAGCTTCCAGAATTCCCTGAAGCCTCTTTGTTGAGGGCTCGAACCTGCAGGAAACGTGTGTTAAGAAGCGTGTTCTCCCGTAGCTCCACCCTATAGGTGAGGGTGTCGAAGGTGGGGCCTTGTGCATCCTGTGCCTGGATGTGGACCACGAGAGTGAAGGTGGAACTGAGCTGAGGTGCTCCACCATCCTTCGCTATCACCTGAAGATCATAGCGTGGGACACTTTCATACGAAAGACTTCCAATCAAGCGTACCTCCCCGCTGCCCCGGTCAACACCAAATGTCCTCTGGCCACTGCTGCCTGCAGCCCCGGCAGAGATGAGGTCAAAACTGAGCTGACCGTTGTGACCAGAGTCTTTGTCTGTGGCCTGAATACGGTAGATAACTGTTCCCATTTTGGTTATTTCAGGCAAAAGGAGGGACTCCGATGAAGAGGGGAGAAAGATGGGAGCGTTATCGTTGACATCTGAAATAGTTATTCGAACATGACTGTTTGCATAGGCAGGAGGGGAACCGGAGCATGCCTGGATCTCCAGATCAAGACTGGAGCAGGTTTCATGGTCAAGAGGAAGAGCTGTCCGAATGGTCCCAGAGGTGCTGTCCACTGTAAAGTAGCCATCAGGGTCTCCAGAAGAGATGGAGTATAAGATGCCTTTAGAAACACCTGAAAAGGAAAGCAATGTTAAAGGTCAATGTCAAGTCTGTATATAACCCTTTTTAACAAGCAACTTGCACCAAAGTGCAGCATAACATGAATCATAAATGCAATGTAAGAGAGATACCAATACAAAAATCACATTAAAGCCTCAGCTGGTAAATTTTATTTAAAATAAAACATATACTTTTTTTTACATTTTGTTCAGGCACTCACTATGTCCTGACAGTATAATATAAAACAGCTGATCTATCTCCTCTGTCTCCTCTCTGGGGACTCTTGTGAGCGCGCTGCTCAGTGTAAGCGCGTACAAGCTCAAGAATTGCAGAAAAACTGTTTATCTGCCATCATCGGTAGCTGTGCTAACTAGCCTGCACATTTACTGCAGGCTCTGCGGTAGCAGGAGTTGTAGCACTGCTGAAAGCAAGTGGAAGGGTGTGAGCAGTGCATGACTGACAGCGTTAAAACCCTCCTCCTGCTTCTGATTGATTGTTTCTGACCAGGAGTGCTACTTTTCTGAAGATGCCAACAAGAGAACAGGGAGAATTTTTTCAAAGATTATCTATCTCAAAATATACTGCCATGACATAGACACACATTTAACAAATATGTAAAGTCAGTGGATAAAATAAAATAAAAATCACAAAATTCTGAAAAATAATTAAATCATACAAATTAGGTTATTAAGCTGTATTTGATTCAAAAGTCAAAATGTAGAGTTGGGATTTTAAGAGTTCACACTTTTAAAGTTGTTTTTTATTAGACCTCCAATTTGATCATAATTTTTATATCATTTTGAAGATCCTTTAAAGAACCATGTATTTCACTCAGTACACATCAATCTAAAAATAAATCACCATGAGTAAGACAAACAATAACATTATTAAAAAAATGCTTAACTAATATCCCCACCTGCTTTTGTTGCAGCATGGACCACTCCCACCGCCGTGCCTCTCAGAACATCCTCAGAAACCGTGAAGAAATACTGTGCCTGTTCAAAAATGGGAGAGGCAACAGAACCTCCCACCACGCTCACGTTGACTCTGGCATTAACTGGTGCTGTTAGACCGCCGCCATCCTCGGCCGATATCACCATGGAAATAACCGTGTTGGATTTACCATGGAGGGAACGGGACAAAGAAATTACTCCTGCAAGTACAGAAAATAAAAAAAAGTGGAAATTCCAATCTCATCAACTCTGCTTGAGTCAACTGTATGAACTGTTTTATGTTCAGTACACTGTTTTATGTTTCCTGGAATTAGGTGTTTAAAAAATCTAACAAATAATGAAGATAAAATGAAATACCTTGGCTCGGTTTGATACAGTATGCAAGCCGAAATTCAAAAATGGTCAGCATTTTAAAGCTAAGATGTTTTTCATTTGGTTGGTTGTTTATTCTTGTCTTCAGTAAGAAAATTATACGGATGTGATTCGTAATGCCAAACCATTTACAGAATCACAGTAACACTGACAATTAGATATAATTACTGAAGTGCATTTGCATCAAAATTGATCCAGTTAATGTAAATATGAGTTCTTTATATTGTCTTCCTCTGTCTTGAAGTTTAAATGCAGAGAGGGAGTTTGTTTAAATGTTTAGTTATTGTTGCCTCATCACTGCCTCATAAAGTAAAATCACCTGTGTCTTTGTTGAGAGTGAAGAAAGTGGAGCCCCCTCCAGGAACAGTGCGATAGGTCACCTTGCCGTTTTGTCCGGCATCAGGGTCATTGGCTGTCACCTTCACCACGGATGTACCCGGGGCACTGTGGGTACTGAGACTGACCGTGTACACAACTGGATAGAAGGTGGGCCGGTTGTCATTGATGTCCACCAAAGTGACCCTCACACGAGACACAGAGCTCAGACCACCCTGCATAAATAAAACAATAGTTCAGCAAACAGTTTCTGCATTCATATATGTAGGAAAAGAACAGTTCTCATGAAGAACATGGTGTAATACGACAGCATTTTCTGTCGTATTACACCTAATTTCCCTTATTTCCCTAAGTTAAACTTAGGGAAATAAAGTTTTAGTTAAGTTTTAGTCTTAGCACATCACCCCAGACAGCATACTACTTGCTTTGTTTTGTGTGCCTTGATAACAATCAAGACTTTTATTAAAAACTCCAACAATAAATCTGAGCAGTTTTAAAGAAAACCAGAGAGATGAGCTCTTTGTTGACAATCCCTTAAATATGGAGCCTTTCAAATGCTGTGTTTGTCAGCAAAGTAACGGGTTTACACTGTAACTGCAGGGTTAGTTTACGAGGCCATTATAAAAAAAAGAGATACCTGAGACAAAGGCAATAGGCACTGTGTGGATAGAGCTGGGAATGCTGGGTATGCAGTGATTTTCTGATACACAAGAATTACTTTTTTTTAATTACACAAAAATTGCAGATTAGATCCAGTTTCACATGTATCCAGTGATTAAATGATACTTTAAATTTAAGTAATTTAAAAGTGATCCACTTAAGGCCTCTTTTGATTTCAATTTATTTGACATGTATTTAACCAGATGGGAACAATCAAGACTAAACTTTTTTTTTCAGTAGATCCTGTTCAAAGTTATCTGGAAGCAGTTAATATTGAAATGCTCGTTTCTTTTTTCTTTATCCCCGTCCCTTCCTGCATTTCCTGTTTTTCAATGATTGCTTTGCCATCCCGTTGCTCCCTTTGATTCTTCAAGTCAAGGAACAACAAGTTGGGTTCTGACATCCGTCACTTTGATGAGATTTATTTTAGCGCAGTGGGACACATCTTTGATTTGTCTACATCAAAATTGATCAAAAGTAGTTTTTTTTTTAATGCTGAAAGATTGTCTTTTGTCACAAGAAATCTGATGTCAGCTGATGTGTATCTTCTTCTGCAACAAATCCAGTTATTTAACTTTTTGAAAGTTTGCTTTAGCTCTAAATATTTGTTATTAAATATTTGGTTATTACTGCTTAATGGAAGAGGGACAAATTATTCCTATTAGACTAATAGCGTTTTGATAGATTGGTTGATTTGTGCCTTAGAAAGAATTCAACAAAGCATTAACGTATTCATGCTACAAAGTCAAGAAGTAGTGTTTTTAGCTTGGCAAAATGTGCAAACTAGCACTGTTTATAGTTTTAAATTAAAATATCACAGTAATTTTCAATACTAGAAATATAATAGTCATAGAGGAAATGAGCTCTTACTCCATCTGTTGCTGTCACAGTTAGATCAAACTTGTCCAATCCCTCATCCCTGTCTAGAGCTGTGCTGGTACATAGCTGGCCCGTCTCCTTGTTAATGGTAAAGGGAAGTGTGCCTCCAGAATTTGAACCCAGGGTGTAGGCAATGGTCCCAAAAGAACCTCGGTCCCCATCTGTAGCCGACATCTGATAGAAAAGACACACCACTTAGGAAAAGCACACAAGTGTCAAATTGTTCATGCTGTACAATATCATGCTTGAAAAACAGAAATATTTGGGTGAAAGAAATGTTTCCTGTGTCACAGTTTTAATCCACAAACAGAGAACATTTGCATATCACAATAGTATACCATAATTCAGTCATCTCATAGGCATGCACAAGTGCTCCTGGTCAAATATCACATATCACGGCACTACTTACTACGATTTCCAGAACACCATAAAAAGAGCATCTGTGCAAGTAATCCACTTTATTGCACTCCATTATAGATCCCAGATTTGTCGGAAATGTAAAAAGATTTTTGAAAATTTATCTAAAATAAAAATACATTTCCTCTTTGTTCTTTTGTGAAATGTGGGATTTCAAAACAAGAATTTATTTTATTGGGTGTCTTGAGTCCAGACATGAAAATCAGTTCAACACTTGATGATCAAGTGGCATAAACTGCAATGAAAAAATCTTTTTTAAATGACACGCAAACAGAATATAAAAAATAGGGCTCCAGCTGAGGACACAGTTTAATTATTTTTTCCTATTTGGCACATAAAAGTGCCAAAATACTTACATAAGTATTGCCATGGTCAAATTAAAATTAAAAGTTGTGGCAAGTAAATGCCTATTGTTGAAGCAAGCTTTTAGAAGTTTGAAGGTCTAACTTTCTTTAGGAGTTATGCTGCTGATTTTCTTGCTGTCAGTTGTCTGACAAGTCTTTTTCCCGATAAAGACATTATCTCCACAGGATATGTTGACTAAAAACTATCAGTATTCATCTTCAAAAGGAAGACCTGGTAGTTAAAACCATTTCCTCACAGGATGACGGTCGAGGTTTCAAATCCGGTCTGCATGGAGTGTTTGCATGTTATCTAAATGGTTATAGGAGTATACTCTGGATAATCCAATGCAATGTTGTTAATAATTATAATAACCATTTTTATAGTGTTTTGATAGTTGCTTGTTGTCTGCATCTCTGCATTGGCTATGTGAGGTACTGGTCACGTGTCCAAGAAATGCTACTGGTTGAGTGTTAGAGATAGAGAAACTAGCTCTGAAGATAGATGTCTTCAGATCCAGTTCTCCATACTTAGGTGAATACCGGGAGAGATTAAGGGCTGTTTATGTGGCCCAGTGTTGTGACGGCAGCTAGAGTCTATGTCTGATTTCCCAACATTTCCTCTGAGTTCCCAGGGATCTCACAGCAGAGTACAGCTGCAGGATATTAAGAAATTACGTGATGGTATTATTATTTTTAATCTTGATTATGTGAGTTCAGTCCACATTCTTCTAACTCCTCATTTTTACATCCGTCATTACAAATGCTTCCAACAGTAACTGATCTTTAGCTTCTTGTAAGCTCAAACTGTGTCAGATGTGAGTTTCTATTAAATGCCACTACATTATTGGCATGCAAAGTGTGATAAGTAAATAAAAACTGATCAATGTTAAATAACTTCAGCAAGCAACATTGGTCTTTCTGAATTTGGAGAGAAACTCATGAAAATGTTGCCCACATATTATTTAGCAAATTATTGGACCCTTTTTTATTTTTACCGCTGAATGACTTCCTGGACTGAAACAGTTTTCAATCAATTTTCTATTTAACTTGTCATTTAAATTATTTTCATTTCCATTTGTTGTACATTTCTATTAAAAATGAGCCTTCTTAGACCTGATTTGATCCATTTGTTATTGTTCACTTCAAATCATTCTTTCTACTTGGTAAACTTAAAAGCTTCCCTTGTGTATACACAGAAGTCCTGACAAATCTAGGAAAAACACTCAGAAATTCCATAACAATGATTTCTTTGGAACACACAAAAGGGGAAATGTGTTTCAGCAAGGGTCTGGCTTTTTAATGTAGTTTTGTGGTGTTTTTGGTGCTCGTTTGTTGAGATGTTGAAATCTTGAAGCAAAGCCAAGAGCCGCAAGCTCAGATAACATCAATCCTTCACTGTCACTGTCATAGCTGTCAACAGCTGGGAATTATGTCTGTTAAACCTGCAGTTTCAATTTTATCTAGTTTTTTTCTCTCTTTTTTTTCCCCCTTTCCGGAAGTCTGTTTCATGCACATTATGCCTTTGATGAACATTTAATTGAAGTTGTAGTCTAGGAAATGCATTTGATTTACCAGTATAAAATGATCCCTTTTCATTATGTATTTTTACTTTCAACAACATCTGACTGAATTAAAGTCTCCAATAAATATTGTTGATGTTCCTTTACTAAACCCCTAATTTGCCCCCCTTTCAGACACATAATTTCACTGGCCACTTTCTGAGAAACACTATTCAGTTGTATATTATAACATTTGACAAATCAGCCAACGACATGGTAACAACTCAATCCCTGCAGGAATCTTTAGGAGAAGATGACTCTCTAAAGTGTTAATGAAGCATTAGAATGAGGAGATGAACAT
This sequence comes from Poeciliopsis prolifica, assembly GCF_027474105.1. NCBI lineage: Eukaryota > Metazoa > Chordata > Actinopteri > Cyprinodontiformes > Poeciliidae > Poeciliopsis > Poeciliopsis prolifica. Next base: position 6,198,929 of record NW_026562408.1, read on the forward strand.
ACATCATTGACTCTAGGCCACAAATAGTTACAGCAGTTCTGCAGGTAAATGAGGCTCCAATCTGATACTAGCAAAATAGATGGAAAAGAACCAGGTGTTGATTTAATTTTTGATTTACAAGCATAAGCATTGTTTTTAAACCTATAAATATAGAAATAAAAAAAATAGTTTATTTTATTGAAGGACTGAGTTCTGGATTTGAATCCACCCTGGCTCTGAGCCCAACAGAGAAACACATAAACATCCGATGGGATATTTCCTTTTGTTCCACCGACACGTCTTCACCATTATGCACACCCATTGGCTGGAGACAGGCAGAGACCCAGAAAGAGTTGTTCACAAACAAGTTAAATCAGGACTGTTAGGACAATCTCTTAGGGAGTTGAGTCGCTCTAGCCAAAGCTAGACAATTTGGTTTTTCTGAATCAACTTTCTTTATTGATCTGAACTGGATGTTTGGGGCTTAGAGATCATTAGTGGAACTTCCTTTAAAGTACAGTGTTGAGACTAACACTATCTTCTGCGATCCTGACTTTTGTCTAAGTGTTCGTCGTTTCCTCCTAGCTGTCTGTGATGGATTAGCCACCTGTGGTGATGGAGTATTGCATGACTTTAGATTACCCACACACCACCCACATATGATCAGGATCCTTTTCACTTAATCTAATTAAAAGGATTTTAACACCCACAACAGTCCACCTGGTCATGAAGTGACTTCATTGTCACCTCTGACTTTAAAGGAGATTCCAACTAAACATAGCAAAAACACCACCTTGTTTATATATATAAAAAAAATTGAAAAAGCTTGAAAGTAATTCTGTAGACTGAGACATCCGTGGGAAAGGACTTGCAACACTGCTGGAGTAAAACTAGGACACTAATTCTCCATACATTAAACTTTAATGTTACAGATTCTTCATGTTAAAAAAAAATCCAAAAGAAACATAAAGTTGGACAAGAAATTTAGCCTTCAAGCCATCAGAGTTATGACAAAAGATGTAATTATTTCAGTGCAGTTTCTTAGTATACTGCACACAGAGCAGTGGTTAGGCTGATTGAAGACTTTGGCAGTCTAAGCAAAACTTTTAAGCATCGAATCCATGACCATATTGACAAAGTACAACATTTATAAATCAGTACCAGATGAAAACCAGGAACAGGAGCATGCAGAAATTATTCCTGTTATCAGCATTGCACCAGCATTGCAAGACTCATTCTGAACTGCACAAGCCAACAGGAACATTTAATTTGGTACCAAAATCTGCTTACACTTAACTTTGTCTCTGTATTTTCAGCTCAAATGTAAATTTCAAAAGGCAAAAGAAGGTAATCTAGAAAGAGCTCAGGCTTAACAAGTCTTCATAAATCTGGTGTGTTAGACTCAGAGGAGCCTGCACCCTGATCACATGACAACTCTTCCAGACTTCAGAGTGCAAAATCATTCCTCACCAAACCGAGATCCTAGAAAGGTAAGCAGACAAGCACAGAGCAAAGCAAGCTCAGACTTAAGCTCATTCCTTTCAACATGTAAATCTCATTGGGTTTTTAGCATGGTATACAGTTAGCTCATGCTTTTCTCTGTTGCTTGGAGAAACTGCCATTAAAATGAGCCATGCTTAAGCAAGTTCTTAGATCTCGCTTTAGAGAGAAATATCAAAACTATTAATGTCATCTATCTACACTTCAGCTTAAATAAGAGAAAATTTCTCAAAGGTTTTGGTGACATAGTCCAAAAACGTCAACCTCCATTTTGTTGACCTTGGACCATTATGCACAAAGTATGCAGCATAATTGATGTTGCTGCAATCATATAAGGCCCTTCGTGGTCATTGGGAAACTCCACCACTGTACTTTCTCTGTGGTCTTGTGATTGCCCATTAAATTGTTGTTTTTTAAGTTTAATAACTAATGAAGCTGAAAATAACAATTGGTGACTAAAATCATCAGACTTTTAGCTTGGTGAATGGCTAGTCAGAAACTCAAAATCAGCTAGTTCACCATTTTGTCCTGCCAACAGTTTTCCATAAAAAAAATAGTCAAATCATATATTTTTAAATACTGCATAATTTCTCAAATCTCACAAGAGACATAACATAATTCTGCCATTATTTCAACAAAGAAATTTTCTTCTTTGTTATGTTTGTACTTATTATGTTTTACCCATTCAACAAATTTATTCCTGAAGTAATTTTCTATTGCGGCTCTTTTTCAACTTCTCCATTCTTATCTTCACCAGATGTTGGAGCCGGTGCAGATAAGTCTTGCTGTGCTCTGCTGTTTGTCTGTGAAATACTGTTTTTTGTCAAAGTAAATTCATCCACAGCATCTCGGACACAGCTGCAGCTGTCCTGCAACTCAAAGCTTACATAACTTTGTGTGAAAACAACAGCAGAACGTGGGTCTTTTGGATATGTCTTTTTTTGACCTGGATGATATAGAGAAGTATTGTAATAACTGTCTTTTGACTGTCTTTTGACTTATACTAGGATGTAAACTGGAATTTTAATGGTAATGATTACTAAAATATGTTCAGTTTCTGTTTGTCAATCACATTATCCATATCTGCCATAATGAAATCACTTCTTAGCTGCAAATAAGCATTGATAATTATTGCCAAATAACACCTAAAAAATTACTTGAGTGTAGGTGCTCTAATATGTAATCTTTAAATAAAAGAAAAAAAAGAGAAATTACACAAACGGCAAATTAAAATAAATAGGTTACCAAACAGGAAAACACAATCTGTGATTGGATGTTTCATATAATCTAAGCATTAATTCATAATCATCTTTAAGAGATTACTGGCTTTAAATCAGCTTTGTCCACTGGTGTTATACAGGGATTTTCTTTAACCTGCTCATGTTATTTTATACAAGAATTTAAGATATTGACCACTGTAAATATCTGAAAAAAGAGAGAAAAAATGTGCAATTCAAATAATAATAACACAATTGCAAAAACAAATAATTTTGGTGGAATTTTGATGATTATTAATCAGGTGCAGAGCACACAAAACTGACATGCATTGGTCAAGGCAAGTGTCAACATGATTTATGAAATGAAAGGAGGAAAACAGCATGCATGAGTTATCACACCAGATAAACACACCAGAGCAATTCTTCTCTGGTATTGCTAAGTGTTTGGACAACTGAAAGCATGCAGCATCAGAAGGGTGGTCGGAATTTGGAGTAATAGTCTTACTAGACATGATTGGATCTCAGCTTGATAAATTTGAAAGTCTAATGACTTAGAATATGATCAGAAATGTCTGATTAGGCTGAAACATCTGTATTTATTTATCTTGTTTTTTTCAGTTTTAAATAGCTGTGATCATACAGCAGTTTGAAAATGGAATCCATGTATGCTGAACAAATAGACACCACTTATTCACAACAAAAGGAATGAAGAGTGTGGGTGGGTTGATCAGCAAAACAAGACATTTTCAAGTGGATAAAGTTAAAGCACTCATTTACCTTTTTTTCCCACTCATGTTTCCCTCACACATTCCTTTGCTCTCCAGTGAGCAGCATTCCTAATAGCATTCCGACAACTCCAGATTAATTTCTGTTTCTCTCTTGCCAATGAATTCAGGCACTTCGGGTACAGTTAAGATATATGACATGGAAGGAGGGACTGGAGGAGAAGGTGGGAGATGGAAAGAGCAATAGGGAGAATAGTTTGGCAGAGGAGCAAAAGGCCAGGGATAATGATAACACGAGACCTTGAGATGGGAACTAGAAGGACCAAAGCCTCATCTCCCAACCCGCTCAATCTCCATTCCTCTGCTGAACTCCCCTTTTCTGTCTAAAGACTCTTGCCCATTTTCTGTCCTCTCTCGCGCTCGTTCTTTCAGCACCCTATTACAGCAAGTGCTTGTTGTCTTTCATGTGGAGTTCACGGCTGGAAATAATTAGGCCCATCAAGCCTCGCAAAGAGAGAGAGAGGGAGGTGAAACAGACCACGCAAGAGAGATGGATTTCTATATTTGGAAGAAAGAATGGTTAAAATTATCAATGAACATAATAAGGGATGATGGTTGCCAAAAACTCCCTAATGCTTGTAGTTTATTGCAAGCAAAAACAGAAATATATGTAGTTGAAAAGTAAATAGCTCTTTTTAAGGCAGAGTAACATGGGTATGATTAAAAGTTATCTTTGGGCAGCATCTTACACTAAAGAAACTGAAAAAAGAAATGGAGCAATACATTCAGTTCATAGAAAGAAACAATGCGGGATATTGCATTAGAGAGATGGGACATTTTGGCAGTATAGTGTGAACATTTTTTATTTTCTAATATCTTGCAGCCCTATTAGAATTTGCTATACAGTATCTCATTTAATTCACATTTGCGTTCCACGCCATCATCCAATGCTTCAAAGTACAGCAGTCAGCATTATCAGTTCATTATCTGTAGTGTTAGTCATTCTGATAGAATAATTTATTTTAAAAAAATCCTTTAATTTCTTTTTAATTATGTTATATTAAAGTATTCCTGCTTCAGCTTGTAAACAGAAGCGTGCTTTCAGACACCACCCTGCAACTTGTCCGGTTTGGCAAGCCCCACTTGGCTCGGTTTTACAGAAATAGGGACATGCACCACCAATTAAATATAGTCTTTAGATAGCTTCACCATAATAAGACTAATTGGTGCTACTCTCTTAGTTTCCACAAAGGGCTGTCTTGTTTTTTTTTTTGCTTTTGTTTTTTTGGCAAGTGGTTCGATTCCAGAATATTCATGTGTATTTGCTGTGCGTGAGAGAGACGTATTGCCGTTTTTAGCCAGCTAGAGAAAATTTCAGTCACTCTGTGGTATATCATGAAAATTACATAACATTTTTGGCATAATATAGCAGAATGTCTCAGCAATTCTTGAGAACTTTTAAAAGCCTTGACAGTATGTAGCAAAAACCCATCACTTGGTCTAAAACCATCAATCGTCACTTTGATTGGCAGCTTTGAGCTCAACTGACTACCAATCATTCTGAAGTTATGCTTTTTTTTACTCTGCTGCTCTATGTTTAACCGTTCAGACAGACAAGCAGATTTAAATTATAATGGTGAAGCCTAAAATCCCACAAAAATGTAAGCAGGACAACCGTCCCAGCTGAAGTTTGTTACCAGTAACGCCAGAGCTCACCAAAAATGTGTCTCCCTCAGAATGAGTAAGTCTTTTGAAATAATAAATGTGAAGTTGGAGGAAGATTAAAGCAGGATGTTGTATGAATGAATGCTGAGGTAAAGCCTAGTGATATCCTTTTGCATATCTCTGCAGAGTTGTAGGATTTCAAGCTGCAAGCCCTTCAACTATTTAAAAGAAACTTTTCGTGAATCAACTTGGTCCTGATTAGAGGTAAGGTCAGTCAGTTTTTTCCTGATGTACTGCGAAATATTAATAGCCATCTAAACCCCGCCTTTCTGTCTGTGGCCAAGGGGGAACTCTGACTGGTGCGACAGCTGCCTGTAACAGATCTGGGCATGTGTGAAAATACCAGGGAATTTTATTGTGGCAATCTACTAACACAGATGCTAATAGGGAATTTCAAATTAGGTGCTAACAATAAGGGGGAAATGTACACATTTACCACCTAGAGAGACTATGCCATAATTGTTAAATGGTCCTGTGTGTGCTCACAGCAGACGTAATATGGTCCACAATTGTTGAGACTCTTTAAGGACCTAATTAGGGAAAAGAACATTACACTCTTGCAAATAATCCTTGATCAACAGTGGGTAGATTCAGCTGAGGGGTTGATTAAAATTACTCGTATTGATTAATTCTCTTTTAAAAATATCAGACTATCTCAAAAAGTAAATCAAATCCTAAAATAAGAAAGAAAATTGAAATTCATGACGGTTAAGCTTTCAGCCATCATATTTCCTTGATGCAGAGAAGTCACTACTGTACTGTAGAGTAAGCAACAATTATCACTCATTGTGTTGCAGTTTTAAATTTCCTTCAGAATGAGAAGAAAATAGCAATTAGGAAGAATGAGAGCACACAGATGGAGTGGAGTTCAACCTCAGACTGAGGTCTGCTGTCTGAGACTGTCTAAGCTGGCGGCTTTTTGGATGAATGAGGGCATGTATGATGAAAAGTGAGAGGTGCACTGTTGCCTCAGGGAAACCGCCCTGTGTCATTTTAATTCCTCTAACTCATCAGGAAAAGCAGAAAGATTACAGATGTGTTTAAGTAGATACATCTATGTTTTAGCAAACATGTGCAATGGAGATAGACATTTTTGGGGGCATTTCTGTGGTTTGTGTAATAAAAGTTTGACAAAGAGATAAAAAGAGAGAGGAATCTGCTTTGTTGCTTCTATGAATCAAAAACCAGAGGAATGCTATTTTTAAAAAAAGTTTTGAAGCTTTCAGACCACAGCAGTAATATTTCTATGAAAAATGGATTTGTTGCTGGTTAAAAAACACTAACATGCAGAAAACAGAAAAGCAAAATATCTCATGTAGGGCAATAAATAGTCTAAAATAAATTACTTATCTTCTTCATACATCTTTTGTCAAGTACAAATATGAATACATCTGTAAACTATTTACCAACCAACATCAAAATATTTAATGTCAATGCTGGATTATGTTAAAATTCTACATAAATAGAATAAAGTAATGACTAAATTCAGATAAGATTCAGAGGTAAAAAACAAACAAACAAAAAAAACATTCATTATGTAGTATGTATGCAAATTGGCAACTGTTTTACAAGATTTAGAAAGTGTTTCATGTTTTTATATGAAGAAACAGAAGGGAGTTCTGATTGCTGGTATTGACTGATCCATGTCTCACAGCCAAAACCTGAGAGAGGATGAGATCAATGCAAATGATTTGAATTATCTACCTTGATGACAGCTTCTCTGGGGATCATAGCTCCCTTGGAGATTTAAACTGGTCTCAAGCAGATTCTGTCATCAGCAATTCTCTGCTGAATGTGCATCTTTTGTCAGTATGCTAAATGGCAACCTGCATGCTGAGCTCCACGCTTTTGCTTTGGGCTTTCAGTTCTGCACTTCTTTATTGTCACAGTTCTTCATTATGTAAGTTTTGGGCTTCAAATAATCAACAATTCTCATATTACTATGTCTGCCTGTTTTCTGCATTTGGATTATTTGCCGCAACATATCATATGAAAGATTTTGGGTACTTGCAGATATATTTATTCTCTGGACAATAATCTAGCTATTGCATTAAAACATTTATAGGTAATGAACACACATGAAACACAAAGGACAAGAAAATAATCCTTTTAGGAACAGGGAGCAGAGAGTACAGTTCAGTGATAAACCATCAGTCGAGAACTTGGGAGAGCAGCTGACAGGTGAGTTCCATTGCTTGAGGCCACTTCAGAAATGAACAGAGAGGAGTACATTGCTGTCCATCACTGACCAGGTGCACAAGCATCTTGGTCAACAAGGGAAACAAAGATGGAGCCTTTTGACCAGAGGCTAAACTTTTCCTTATAAAACATATTCTTTAATTTCTCTTAAAATGTGTTTTGAGCATTTTAAGTAAGCACAATGCCAGAGAAAAAAACACCATATTTTTCCAATGTTCTCCACAAGAAGCCATGAATAAGACATGTAAAAAAGGCAGACCCACAGAGATAAACTCCAAAAAATGTTTTGTCATTACCACAAACATTCCTTGTTTCTTACTCCTGCAGAGCTGTCATCTGTTGCCAGATGGCAGTCTTTAACTCAAAGACTTATTACATCATTCACCTATTACCATCTGTACCCAGTGGCAACAAAAACAATAAATCTAGCAAACTTGAGTTAAGGGATTCTATACTGACATGTTCCCATTTCAAATTGAATCACAGGGACCAAACTACATCTGATTGAAACCAAGTGTGTGAGTACAGATGGGGACAAAAGCTTCTAGGCCAGCAGACTTTCTGTAAAATATTGATATATTTTGTGCTGCTCAAACTATAAACAAAGACATGGCCATGGAGGAGGCTCATAGTATCAAGTGTGTTTATTGAGGACAGACTAAATTTGCCCCATCCAAACAAGAATGATTATGGAACACAGATCAGATTCCAATTTGACAATATTCGCTTTAGAGAGAATGTAATTGAAAAGGGTGCATGGGAGCACGTACAAGTCATGTGTGTGTGAAAGGTAAAATTAATGCGAGTCGTAAAGGGTCAAAGGGGAGCTCCGTTTCCAGCTGTGCTTTTCTTTTGCTCAACAGATGAGCCGCCATGTGTGTTTTGTGTGTGGGTGGTTAGCAAGTCACCCGTGATGGGGTCTGAATGCAATGGAGACACCTGTTATTCTTGTGCAAGTGGGGAATAGTTATAGTACAAATAATATGAATTTATTTGTATTTGCAGCAGAACACTGTAACTATAAAAGAGATTTGTCATTTGAAACAATATGCTAATTTATATCTTGTCATTTTTTTGTTAAGAGTAGCATACATCACATAACAGATCCCAACAGATGTGTATTTTCTCTCCAAAAAAGCCCCTATTTGTGTTTTCCATGTAGCTTCTTCCCTTTGTTCATTGTAAAATCTTCCATCCATTACCTCAGGGAGGTCATAAAAAGCTTAGCATCTGGTATTCCTTAATTTTACCACAAACTGTGAAAATCATCTGTTTAGCTTTGCATATGTCCACCTCACAAAAAAAGTAAGAAAAAATTGTGTTTGGACAATTCTTATGTATTTTTTAGCAGTGCTTCTTAATCAATCCAGTTTATACAGTGCTGTGTTTGTAAAAAAAAAACACAAAAAAAAGCTAAAGCTAAAAATTTTATTCTATTATAAACCAATTTTTTCTCCATAAACAGCTAATAAACTGATCTAATAGGCTTGTTAATTACAAATGTTTGGGAGTTCATCAATGGTAAGAAACACAAACATAAGGAAATATGGTTGCTTCCCTTTCGACACAGTATTTTCAATCTTTATGTATGAGGTCACAGATAAAAATCTGTTGTAGTGACAGCAGTCATGTGTTCCATAAGGTTCCAACGATAAGCAGTGAAGACCAGCAACTGATAATAGTGGATGTTTGACTACCAATTGAAGTAACTTGATTGAGCAGATGGGGTGACAGTCCTCTACGATAACTGGATTAGTCCCTCACTGAACTGAGACTGAACCACATCAAGAGTCAGACGCGGGTCATAGGTTGTGGATGTGGAGGCAGAGGTTTTTGCCTTAGTGCTCATTAGCAGCACTGTTTATGACAAGTCATGACTGAACATGGGGAATAAATTTAATTCTTAGATGGTTAAACTATTTTAGACCAAATTCAAACCCTCTGTGTCTTAAAAGTTGTGCCACAGCACATGACGTGTCAGTGCCTTAAAAGCCTTCACAGCGATAAACAAATAAAATACACACGCACACACACAAGTGCTAAGGGCTAACTTCAAATCAACTCTTCGACATCTTAATGAGTTTCATTGATTAATTTGATTCTTCTAAAGGTTCCAGAGAAAAGTCATTATAAGTCAAAACCGCATGTTCAGTGAAATCAATGCTGTCCTTCATGGCAAAACAACTAAAAGACTATATTTTTAAAATGCTAATTCATGTTGGCTTGTTCAGTATCAACAGAATGAAAGTTTATGCTTTTTGTTAACATCTTTCATCATAAAGAAATCATTTAGACCAAGAGATCTCAGAGAAAACATCAGGACTTTGACAATGTGTTACGTTTTTGACAAATGTGCGGACAAAGTTCATTTTAGGGGTCAAATTAACACTATGGTGGTGGCAGCATCAGACTGTCGGGTTACTTTTCTTTGGCATGGAGCTGGTAAGAGTTCCTGGATCTATGTGCAGGGCAGCATTGGAAGAAAACAGGTTTGAGGCTGGAAATGACGTGAGCCTGGGGCTGAGGTTCGCTTTCAAGCAGGAAGACAACTGGTTTTGATCAAAGCATATTTTTGCCTTAGAAGGCCTCAGGCAAAGCCCAGACTTAAATCATATTGTAAATTTCTGGCAAGATCTTCCACTTTATAATTATGCACTACTTTATGTTGGTCTGTCACATAAAATTTCAATATCACAGCTGCACATTTAAGTCTGTAGCTGTGTTGTGACAAAATGCTAAAAATGCTCAACGATTACAAATACTGCATATTACATAAGGCAGTGAATAGTATAAATAGTGGAATAAATGGCTTTAGACAGTCTGCTGTTAGACAGCTTGAGGGGGTTAAAAACAGGTTTATCCTTTTTAAATTAATTTCCCAACTCTGCACATGTGAATTTATCATGAGGAAGTGCAGAGTAAGGCAGTCCTAATTCCTAGAACACCTGTTAAATCACACTTTGTGCAGCACCAAATCCAGGTTGTCTGAATTTTGACCATACTTAGAAGTGGAGTCAAGTTATTTTGTGGATAAACTGTTATGTCGAAAGCTGCTTAAATTGTCTTTCTTCTTTGATTTTTTTTCTCTACTTGCTCTCCACATTTTTCATCTTTTCTCATCTATTTCTAATGAGAGAATTACAGTCAACTGCTCTTCTGAGTGGGTGACTGTTATTTATCTGTCACTGGTATTTCTGACGTAATGAAAGAGTCACTTCTGGCAGTGATTTCAGTTGAACAGCAGGAGGTCTAGCAGATTAAAGCAAACTCTGGAGGCTACATCAGAGCTAACAGAGACTTCGTAAACCCAATTGATGACGTAGATAGTCCACTGAAGACACACAGAGGCTCAAGAGCATACATAAGCACACTCTTCCACTACTATTATGACCCCATCCTCCACAAGGAGCACAGCCAACTGGAATTTCCAAGAAAAACAGGTTGGATATGCATGATGCAGCGCTGGGGTCAAAGACCCAGCCAACTCCTGTGGGGAGCAAATCAGGCACGGATAAAGAAAAGAGGGAGAGAGGGGTGTGTGTGCTTGAGGAAGAGACAGGGGGTTAGAAAAGCGGGTGAAGTGGGTTAGCACGTAGATGCAATTGAAACCAGATATTTAAACGCAATGAATAAAAGCAGATATCCTTTTCCCCCCCTCATTAACTAACTAAATCTGTCCAAACCTTGGCTTTGTTGGATCAGTTTGAATGACCAAAATAGTTTATTTTTCTTAAATACCAGCATAGAAAATCTTTTTAAACTGTGTTCAAAGCTTTATTTAAATATACATGTTTTGATATATTGTAATATTTGAAATAATTTTTCTCCAACTTCTATGAAGAGGGTCAAATGTCTTGAACATCCTTCCATGTTTTTTTGCACAAAAGCTTCATGGATTTTTGGCCCATTCCTCCTGACAGAATGGGTGTAAATGAGTCAGGCTTTAAGGTTGTTTTACTCTCACACCCATTTTCAACTCTGCCTCCACATTTCTTATGGATTTTAAATCAAGGCTTTGTGTAGAGTACTACACAAATGTTGACTTGTCCTTAAGGAACTTAAAAACTAAATTAGTGGTATGTTTACGTGTACTGTCCATATGAAAGACCAATTTGGGAACAAGCTTAATTTCCAGGATATGTTGAGATGCTGTCTCAATGTTTCCACTTAATTAAATTTCCTGAGGTTTCAATCTATGTAGTAAATTGAACAGGCCCCATGTTAATCGACATACTCACAGTTTGGATGATGTTCTTGAGTTTGCAAGCTTAATTGTTTTCCTCCAAATGGTGATGATGGTTATCATGGTGAAACATTAAAATTTTTGTTTTATCAAACCACAGAACATGTATTAAAAATTAAGCTCTTTTTCCCTGTGTTACTACTGAACTGTAATTGGTCTTTTATGTTATTTTTGGAGCAATGGCTTCTTCGCTGTGGCCTCAAAGGTATTTGAGAGGCCTTTCAGCCCATGTCAGTACACGGCTTGTTTCATTGTGGACGGTGACACTCTTACACTCTTCAGCCAGCATCTTCCCTTGATCGTTTGCAAACGTGAACATTTTGGCACCAAAGCCCATTCATATTATGCTCAGTGGACATTCCCATTCACTTGTGAATAAGACATTTGGAGGTACATAAGTCTCTTCCTTATATCTTTGCTTATCTCACAAGTGTGCCTCATTTTGACTAATTAGGCAATGGCATCGCCTAATTAAATAAAGCCCTTGTAATCCGATTGCATATAAATTAAATGAAAATTAATTTGAAAAAATAGCTCATATGTTTTTTTACATAACTGACCCACCATTGCTGTCTCAGACTGCAAAAAACGAAGGCGGTGGAAAGAGAAGGCGAGACTTACAGGGATGAAAGAGAGATTACACAAATGTTCATTATTCAGGTGCCAAGGAAATAGAAATAACTTTGGTAATCTTAACTGACCTAAAACAGAAAATTATTTACTGATTTAGAGTCAGATTTTAAAAATGTTTTTTTTTAACTATACATAAACTGTGTATTTGTTATTAATAAGGTCTCATTCCAAATAAAAACAAATTCAACAGAAAGGCTGAAGGACATTAACTATGTCTATGTTCTGCAATAAAACTATAAAAGCGCTCTGTGGGTTTTCAAAGGAATGCCGAGAGCTTAGACAGTTATTTTATCTGAATGCTGAGAAAATGAAAATCTTAATTGCTGGAACGAAGGCAGAGATAAGTTGGAATGTAGATAAACTTAAAGCCGAGCTGCCTCCCTGGCTTCAAACAAAGAAATAATGAGATTCAACGAAATGATTAATTGCTAGGCCCTCCTCACTCCATCTTTTCCTTTGCTTGTATCTAAATGCCTACATTTACTGTGCTGAATTAGTTACAGCCTCTGATGTCATCATGACAAAAAACAAAAAGGTAGACAAAAGAAAAACACTGATTACCTCATCGCTCCCAAGAACAAAAAACAAGCTCTTTACATTCCACAGTTCATGTAAAAAGGATCAGAACTCCCTATTTTCACTATGAAAGAATAAAAAACAGCAGCGGAATAATTCCATGATAGACACAAAAACACATGAGAACAGGTGTCACATACTGAACAGGACTTTACTGATTTTGTTTACCTTTCTGTTTTGTTTTAATGTTTGCAATTTGTCCTTTTTTTAATAGTTCCTTCACACCAAGCTTCATTTGACCAAAATCTGTTTCTTCTACCGTTGTATGCTGACATTAATTATGAGGAGTCCGACACAGGACTTTGGAGATGAGCAGTTGCAATGCGCCACATAAATCATAACTGACCCACCATTGCTGTCTCAGACTGCAAAAAAAACGAAGGCGGTGGAAAGAGAAGGCGAGACTTACAGGGATGAAAGAGAGATTACACAAATGTTCATGATAGAGAGAGACGAGGTGATGACATGAAGTGAAAGTGTGAGTGTGAACAATAAGCATGCATGAGGAGAGGTGAACAGGAAGGACACATGGGAGCTGAACTAATGTGGTGTTGTTGAGAAATGGAACAGAAGGTAAAGAAAGCCAAACGAAAAGGGACGACGAAACACTATGTTTGTTTGAAATATCCATAAAAGACGTTTGAAATGTATTTAAAATATTTGGTATTTTGATAAAGAAACAGCCAGGTGAAGGGGTTGAGAAGCTTTACTGAGACTTAGATGGGAGATTAGCCCAAAGACACAGGGTAAAGAGACCTCCAGCACAGTAAGCCAAAGGGTTCATTGTGGGAGGGACTGTGTGAGATGCACTAAGCCACAGAATAATGAGAAATGATCTGGTCACAGCTACCACGTGGCTGGTCACACCAAGCCTATCTTGGAGTAAGATGAGGGAAGTGGGGGTTTTTAAGCTCTAAGGAATGTTGGGAGATTTGGCTTTAGAAATGGGAGGAAGGTTAGGCAGAAAGTGAGATGAAAGATGTACAAGGCACTAACAACAACACTCTTCAGTGTGGGAGACACTGCCAAAAGCAGAAGCCTCAAAATTACTCTGGATAAATGTGATGTTAAAGAACAACCAGGATCAGCTAGTTGATGTTGGCTGGTTAAAAGTCAACAGCTAGACATTGTCACATTTCTGATTGTGTTTAAAACGTTTGGAATTTATTTTAAAAGACACTCATAACTAAATATTTTCAATCCATTATTGTTGTTGTTGTCAATAATTGCCTTTTTTTAAAACACTTACTTGACCTCCAAGAGGGATCCTCATTATGATATTCTTCTTACCACTAATCCCCCCACCACCACCATCAAAGATCAGATACCAGCATCATTCCTTAGCCAGCAAAGCTTTACCTCTCAAAGGGGGGGTCACATTTAGCACGTCTCAGCACTTGCAAAGAGAATCACAGAGAGGAACTGATACGGCTGCAGAAATATAGTCAGGTGGGAATGGAATAAGATGCAACATCAGACACTGGATAGTGGATAAAAGCAAGAGGTCCCTGTTGTATATAGTGGAGTCATGTTTTATTACCTGGTGTTGACTCAGCACACTGATGCTGGCCCTGTCTCCTTTAAATATGATTGACACTAACAAGGAAGCATGCTACAAGTAAACAAAACATAGTTTTTAGCTATACTCAATTTTTACACTTTTACACAGTTACACACTACTTTGTGTTGGCCAATTACATCAAATCCAAATACAATATTTTAAAGTTTGTGGGTGTAGCATACAAAATGCAAAAAAAAAAAAAAAAAACATTCCTGAGGTGTGAATAATTTTGCAAGGTAAAGCAAGTATATAATGAACAGGGTTTTGTTTTCTAAGTTAAAAGAACTGGTACTCCAGTGGCAAATATTAATCTAAGGTTAATTTTGGCTTCACTGAGCATGCAGAAAAATGTCCTCCAGATGACAAAGGGCTTCCTCCTACAGTTTGAAAGAAGCATGAAAACAGAGCCGTTTCAGTGACGGAAACGACAGTAACTGCTTCATTGATGTAAAAACAACACACGCCTGTAAATTTCACATCCCAAAACCATTGCTCCCTCAGGGGCCTGTCAAAACAATCCTGTCAGACCAAGTTAACCACCAACTTTAAATGTACAATGGCGCCTTACATGGATAGCCTCCCTCTTGTTAAACCATATACACCTCAACAGGGTGTTTCCCTTAAAGGCTTTCTCCTTCTCATTTCTCCATTTCCTTCTCATCTTTAAGATGTCTTGTCGAACTCACTTCCATCATTTAGGTCTTACTCTGTTCTTTTTTTCTGCTGCCTTTTAATTGTCTTATTGACAAGTTGTTTCTACTAGTGTGAGCTCCAAAGACAACGTGTGCAATATTCTTTGCTGAGACCAAAAATTTAAAAGTTCGGGCAACTGGCCGTTAAATAACAATGATTAGCCTTCCAGTACTTTTACTTTATTTTTTACTCTATTTACATTTTTACTGTATTAGTTTTGTTTTGCTAGGATAAAGCAATTTCCTTGCGGGGATGGTGAAAGTATTCTTGTTTCTTGATAAATTGGTAAAGAATTTGCTGCATCATTAGAAACCCACAAATATTTTTTTGCTCAGTGTCAAATTAGGAAAAAAACAAAACAAACAAAGAAAGGTTAAGTGGGGCATCACACACTCAGACGCAGCAAAAATAATTTGCCTTGAGTTATTCACCATCATCACTGTGCCTGACTAAGGTGTCTCCTCTTATTACAGGATGAGACATTTTCTTTTTTAATCAAACCTGAAAGATTGTGTAAGGATTCGACAGCTCTTGTACAGCATAGGGCTATAAGCACAATCTGTGAAACATGACACAAATGAAAGTACACAATTCCAGTGTGCTGGGGGACACACTTTAGCCCAGTGAGTTGAATAAAATAAATCTTTAGAAACACAAAAGTTCACTGATAACAGATATTTCTAAGAGGATCGGGCTCATGGTACCAACAAAATGGATGGATGGATGTATGCCACAAACTGTGAAAAGACACATTATTTTCCAGACTGCTCAGTAACATTTTTCATCAAACATGAGCTAAAATGTGTCTGTTGCATTTTTATTGTTGCTATATGGCAACACAAAACATTCATATTACACAAATTAACCAAGTTAACTGAAATTAATTAATAAAAAAAAAAGATGCTAAGCAAACTCAGTTTAACATAAAAGTTTCTTCAATTCGTACTGGACTTGGATCTTTCATCACTCCTGGAACTGAAAAGGAGAGCTAGATAAGGAAAAGGACTTAGTCAGTGAGGCCTTTTTTTACTTGTACCTGCTTGCATCACATCCTGCAGCACAATTTTCACGGCCTTCATCAGAGTGTGCAGCTGCTGAATGCAAGCTCTCAGCCAGACGTATCAAATGACACTGCATTCAAAGCCTTCAGAGTAATTCAGTCTTACCGGAATCACTTAATATTTGGAGATTAAGCAAAGATAAAAGAAAAACAAAAATGGGGGTTTTGCTAATAATTACCTGGTTGCTTGCATGACAATGAACTTAAAACAATATCATGGAAAAGAAGGAAGTTAATAAGATCATTAAAGTTTTTGAAATAGTGGGAAAGAGAACTATATCATTCATTCAGTAGTCACAGTGAAGCCACTTTGCTTGACCAAAAGCAGAATGTACACTGGAAAAGCAATACTGAGGCGCTTAATGTTTCAAACATAATGAGAAACAGAGCTAGGTATGACTGCTAGGTAATTGGTCTTTCTAAAATGCCCTTAGGTGTGAGTGCATGCGTGTGTATGTGTGTACAGGATTGTTTGTCTTGAGTGTAACCCACATTAGAAAATCTGTCATAAAATAATTAAGTGTTAAAGAAAACCCTTCATTTCAGAAGTGTGTCATAAAAACTTGTGTTTAAAAGTCATAACATTTAATGATTAAAATTTGAAAATTAAAAACATGTCAAAACTATAATATCTTACAGAGTTTAACAACCAATAGAATAAGTGGTTTTGAGTAACTTACACTCATCATATTGATTACCGTCTTTATTTTGCTTTTCCAAGTTAGTGCAGGTACCCAGTAGCAGCTTTACAGTAATGGAAAAAGCATGCTAACCTTGTGCTTTAAGTAAACCTTGTGAGGAGACTGGGTATTTGATGTACAGCCAGTCGAGCAGAGGACTGACAATAGTTTCCCTGCCTAGCCTGAGTTTGGTCAGGATTTTGGTATTATCAAGATCTGGAGTTCTAGCAAGCTGAGAAATAAGGCAGGATCCACAAGCTTGATTTGTTATAGTTTCTATAGGCCTCAGGAAGGCCTCTAGGCGTTCTGAGATCTTCTGAATGGTCCTAAATTAAGTGTATAATTTCCAATAATTAAGCCTACCTTTTATTCGTGTTACCTGTAACTAAAAGATGTGTTACTGGTTACATGAGTGTCTCCAAGTTGCCCTGTGGTGGACTAGCAAACTTTCCAGAACTTCTAACCCAAAGAGAAATATGCACTAGCATCCTGCAGGGACAAGCAAGATGGGATGAGGAACCAGAGCTCTTTCTTATGGCGTGAACACAAATACTGATTTATGTAAAGAAAAACATAAACTTATTCATATTTCACCTTTTACCTAAAAACTTTTTATCTTTGGGGTGTATTTACTGTGTCTGTGACCGGACATTGATACACAAGACTGTGTTAGAACTGAGACAGGAAGTGATGCGATAAACCAGGAAATTTCTACTATTGTTTGGAGTAAAAACGGAAGCTCTGCTCAAGGCGATATGTTCAGGAGCTGGAAGTCTATTTGAAGAAATCACATAAGAACAAACTAACATCACACAAAATGTACAGTAAGAACACACATCAGCACCAATTCAGTTTGGAATTTTTTTTGAAAGAATCTCAGGAATTCAATGTCTTATTTTTCAAATAATGCTAACAGCAAGGTCCCAGATAAATTTGGGTGCATTTCTGTCCCCTGAGCTCCTACTCAAAATGCATTGGTAAACTGTTATTTTCTCATTCACTAGAGTTAAGATTCCTTTAAATTGTTGTTTTGTTTTCCACTACATAAAGATATTGTTTTATCATATGTAGATCTACCAGTTTCAACATAAGGCAAAGGAAAAAAGTTGATTTTTTGTGAAAAAAGTTCTTTCTGACCTAAAACAGACTTTAATCTCTGACACTGGCATGCACAATGAATGCAGAAAAAACATGCACAATTTTTATATGCTGTGAGGACTAAAGTCTCATTTAGTTCTATGAATTAAATGAGACATTTTTGTACTCAAACGATGCACCTGAAGCAAAAACAAAAAGGAAGCGATGCCCAAATCCTTCTACTCCAGGGACAAACCAAATTAAATGTTGAAAATGAGGGTACCAGAGCTAACACTTGATATTTTAAAGCATACCTTTTAATTTGAAATCTAAACTAAAAGTTCTGTAGGCAAATTCAACAACATGTACCTGTTTGTTATAGCTTGACATTTTCTTTTAACGTGTGTCTGCGAAAAGCCACTTTTGTGTGGTATTTGTTGCTGTATCTTGGCCAGTATTCTCTTAAAAAGGAGGTTTTTAATCTCAATGTGTTTTTTCTGTCCTGCAATATAAAGGTTTAATAACTATAACAAAAAAATAAAATAAAATTGATTCCGCCTGTTTCTGGTTGGTATGTCAAAGATGACTTCATGACTTTGCAAATTGGTTTTCTCACAGTCTGAAATAAACTTTAACGGTTCACAGACCCCCCGACTCATTGACAGCTTTCACATAACACTAACACTTATTCTGCTCTGACTCAACAATGCAATGTTTGCTGACATGCATTTTGCACCTCTGCTTTACAGATTTAATTAACCCCGTTTTCTCACCATCACCCCAGGAGACAAAAGCATGTCTCACTGTTCTTGTACATGTTCCTCTCATCTCATGCTGTCATTGACACACATAAAGAGATTTGAGTTAGAAACGGTTTATTTACTGATTTAAAAATCTAAGCTGAGCTTAAAAACCTTATCAATGTCCCAAATTCTCAGACAGCCAGAAGGACAGATTTAAAAAAGAGCAGACATGGATGACACACTTCCCTCAAGCAACCAGTGTTTTGCTGGTCACTTTCTGCTCTGCTTTAACCGATTGTCTATTTTTGTACACTGGAATAAAGCTTATTAAGGGCAACAAGCGTATTCTTGTCAGTCAGACTGTGATGATTAAAATGTACTTTTACCATCCACACCAATAGAATAACTGCGTATCTAAACACCAACATAACCAAGCACCCGGCCTTGTCTAGCAGACCGTATGAGGCGTCAGGGATTAGGCATGAGAAGCAATCTCGACCGACCCTGACCACAGCTTTGTAAAACAATAAAGAAGAAAAGCTTTGCAGACAGAGGCTAACATGAAATAGTCCTTTCATTAGTTCATTAGAGGAGCAGACCCACTGCTGGACACATCTGGATTACTCATACAGCTGTAATCACACAACCAGCCACAAGTGCTAGACCTCTGAAAGGAGCATTGCAGGTTGAAAGGAAGTTACAGGAAAGACTTTGCATGCATGCCTGTAAGCAAATTAGTTTTTTAAGCATAGTATTTTAAGAGTGATTTAAATCTTGTTTATTTATAACATATTTAGTTAACATAAGTTGTTAAATTCAGATGCAATTCTCATTTTTTTCTGTTCCAGTCAGAGAATATACTGCCTTGCAAAAGGGTTACAAGTTGTTTGCATTAGAGAATGAGGCACGAGATCAGAGCCGTAGTAAAATTTTAATTTAATTAAAATCTTTACTCCTATACCTTTGTCTGTGTGTCATCTTAGGTTTCAAAAAGGGGTGCCTTACTTTCTTGACAGAAAACACCTATTCTTATTCCGTGACTCAGGCCTAGAAGACCTAAATTGGATGGTGTGTCTTAAGAGTTAAGGAGGGAGAAAGTCTTTGAAGCAACAGTTATTCTGGATAATGATTTCCAGAGTGGCTAAGTTCAGAGAGACTGGGAATAATCCTGGAGCCTGACTTGCCAAGATTTCATACAAAGTGATGTACAAGAACTATGAGACAGAAACTACAGCTAACAACTAAGACTGGTGCTTTAAAGTACTCTGTCTGGTTTTGGGAGGGTGGTCCTCTAAACAGCCTCTTGTTACTGGCACGTGATCAATAGGCCAGTAAATGTTTTGGCACCAGGGCTACATGAAGCATAAAATATTAAAGCAACAAAGTGAAGCACAACCTTATGGGAGAAAGAAACAACTGTAAAGTGTGTGCATGCATGTGTGCATGTGTGTGTGGGTGGGTGGAGAGAAGAATTGCGTTCAAGGAGCCATGAAACATTATAAAACACACTATGAGCTACTCTACAATCATAGGACGTCTTGCTCATCCCTTGTCTACGGGACAAGGAAAAAACAGAGACCAGACCATATCAGTGTTTCGTCTTCACATGTTTAGTTCTTTAAAAAAGGTAAATGCCATTTTCTTTTCAACATTTCATCAATAACACTTGTCTCTCTTATGGGAATTCATTTATCAAGCTCTCTGTTTTTACAGTGCGTATACATATAAATTGACTCAAGACTACATGTAATTTGTTTATATATAAGCTATTACTGGCTGGACCTTCACCAACTCCTGACATGTGAAGTTATGTAAGCCACTCTTGTTATAACGACTCCACTCACCACAGGCTCTACAGGATCTACCAAACTGCATATAAGTAAAACCCAAACACTTTTGCTCACAGATGAACTGGCTGACTGTCTGATCCATATTTACACTATGTACTTCATGAAACTTCAAATGCAAGCAGCAGAGCAGAGGCAGACCTGGCGTCAGGTTGACACAAGTGTTAAATGACAACATTGGAAGTTGAGCCTGCGCGCAGCTTTTTGACACCGGTAACTTGATAGGCTGCTTTTCTGACAAAGTATACCTTCATTCAGTACGAGCTGGTGAAAGGGAGACGACGTCCTGCATCATGTTAATTGTAAAGAAAAGGTAGCACAAGGAAAAGCCTATGATCAGCAGTCCTATGATCATTTTTTTATTTTCAAAAAAGTTTTTTTTATTTATTTAAACAAGAAAATTCTGACAAAAATGTTTAGTTAGCAGAAAAGAATGAGTGAAAACCCTTTTCTTCCTCACATTCAAATCCACATTCCACATGATCCAATCTATAGACTTTGCAACAAGCCTCTTAACCCTGTGATGACCCTCAGCAGGGCCACAGAAACACAAGCACATGTTCATCCTCTTAAAAAATATGAGGCCATTTAATCAAAATGACAAAAAAGCCAGTATTAGGTGTGAATCAGCTGCACCTTTTCACACTTTTTTTCTCTTTCTGGAAAAAATATCATCAAAGTTCGACCCATTCAAAAAAACCTTTCATAACCTGAAACTGCACACAATTACGGAGATAGGAAGACTTTGCAACTTTCCAAGCTAAAAGAAATGCAGATTATGCAACAAGGACTGTGTTTCTAATAAACACTGCCCTAACCCGCTCTAGAATCTTTCCTTTTGGTACATTTTTATGGTGATAAAAAGTACACTTTTGCCAATGTTTAGATTCTAACCAAAACAATGTTGCTGTTTTTGTGATTAATCACATGCAATTTAAACTAAGATTTTTTTATACTCTGGCAAATAGGGCATGAAGAAGTACAAGGAGTTTGTTTCTGATTGGTCATAGAGGAAGTATCAGTTTTCAAGAAAATAGTGACCAATGAAAAATATCATTTAGTATTGCAACAGTCAATTATTCTTATAATGGTTGGGCAGCTTTTCGCAAGTTTCCACGAGTACATTGAGAATATATCTCTAGTCACCTGCAAGTCTTTGTGGCTGAAAGTCCTCCATGTCACCCTAAACTTTAGTTCCCTTCACAAATTCTTGACCAAATTGAAGTCGGGACTCTGGCTGAGCAACTTCAACACATGATTATTACTTTTAGTCAGACAAAACATATCAGTGAAATAAGAAATTGAATGTAGAACTGCTCACCAAACAAAAGCTTTATTATTTGGTTTGCTAAGTATTTGTGCTACTGAGCAAACCAACTCAGTGGCACAAATACTCTAGAGACAAGACATGAGACAGAGTAAATATTCTCAAATCTGGTCTTTCTTTTCTTTCTGTTCTGTGCAGATTCAAACCAACCTTTGAATTAATTTATCCAACGCTGAGTCACCCACAAAAAGGTCAGTAGTAAACTACATGGCAAATGGCCAATACGGTGTGGCAGTGCTGAGATCATTGTTGATAATTCACTTTTTCCCACCATTCAATAAACGAGCAGGAAGAACGAGCAAAGAAACACGTAGGAGTGTTCGAAGAGTGCAATTCAAATCATGAGGCATGGAAAAATGACACAAATAATGATGTCATTAGCATAATAATAAAATATCAACACTGCAGGATTTGTGCCATTGGGAGATGCAGCACAGTGTTGACCTTCCACCAATAACCAGCAGCACTCAAGCACACATAAAACCATGGCTGAGGAATTAGGTGCAAAGTTTGCTGCTGCCAACTTTACCACCAACCAAATTGTTTAGGAGATGAGGTGAGAAGGGATTGTGTGGGGACTGAGGAAGCAGCATGCCTCATATTATTAGCTGTAACTGATCATTGGAGAAAAACCCAGAAGAGTTTTACTGAAGGCAAAACAGGGAGAGGTGGATTGCATGAAAGTGAGACCAAAGCCTCAGACACCCTGAGGGGAAACGTTACAAAGGTCCTTGTGTGCCCACGTAGACTCCAAGATTTACTGCATACATAAACATACAGCAGGACGTGCTGCATATAATGTTTTCAGTTATGAACTGTACATCTGGCTTAGTGAATGAGTAAAAAAACGACAGAGTGAAGAAGAGCAAAAATAGGAAAAAGAACAGACCTCCGATATGGAGACTGAGAGCATGGACTATATAAAAGCTGCTCACGGTAAATCACAGTAATAGTTCTCTTTGAAAACTCCCATAAGAGTGGACCAGCTGAGGGACGCTGCTGGCCAATTTAATGGTGTAGATTAAATCTCTATAGTTGGACTATAAATGAGCGTCTCTGTTTCCATAGGTCTTCTATAGTCTGCATCTCGCATTACCTCCATCCTGACTCTGTGGTCTGCTCACTAACCCAGCCTGACTCTCAACTCCTAAACCTGTCTGGTTTCTCCTCAAGGTGTCAATAACCACGGAGCGGCGGTTCCCAAACTAGAGAGAAGAGACCAACAGGGTGGCAAGAGAAAACTCTTAAGATAAATAAGTTTGTTTTGGGGATTTTGTGCATTTTAGAGAAAGTAAAAATTACATTTATAAAAAAGAAAGAAAAGTTAAGGAATTACTGAAAAGCAGCACTGTTAGGGTTAATCCATTAAGCAGATATTCAAGCTTTTAGTGTTTTAACTGTAGCTACAACTTATTCTCTGCTTTCTTTAAAGCATAATCTAATTTTAATCTAATAAGCTATTTCTTGTTCTTTATGTGTTATGCTACAAGGCATAGTCTGTTCTTTCCAAGTGTTTTAAAATACTTTTTCTTTGTTGATTTTTAACTTTTAAACCAAATGTGGTTATCGTTTTTTTTTTTCAGGAAAAACAGTTTTAAATATTGACAGACATATTTTAGAATTTAAATTTCTGTCTTTGCTTTTTGCATGTCTGGATGGACGAATGGATGGATGTTGAATTTCCCTCAGGATTTCTGTGTTCAAAGTAGTGTAACTGCAATGTACGCAAGTGTGATGTTGAAAGTTTTTGATCGTCATCGAGGTTAAGGGTGAAATAAAATCTAATTTTGTTATTTTTTAAAAAATAACAAAAAAGATAATTCCAAAACGGTCAGAGATTTAGGAAAATTACTCCTCTCCTTTAATTCAGAAAGATTTTTAGAAGGTTCAAGAAAATATATTTATATTTGGAGATCTCAGATTCCTTTGTTTTTCTTAATTGACCAACTGCAAATAAAAATAATTTTGTTTCTTCTGTTTTCTTTTCGAGCACTGCCTTATTAAACTTAGATACATGCCAAAAACAATGCTCTCTATTGTCAAAGAACATGTCAAGCAAATCTGCATCTATTTTTCACCATGCACTTTCTGTCACAAAGAAGAATTATGCTGTTTTTTTTATTTATTTTGGTTGGCCCATCTACTCCTGCATGCCAGTCAAAGATTTGCTTAGCATTCTTTTGCAAACTTCTTTTCACATATGGAAGAGTAAGTCCTTGCTTGCCCAACCTAAATATGATGGAAGTTGCAGCTGAGACTCACAGATGGAACTGTCAACTGTAATTCGGTCCAAGGTTTTAAGATGTAAATGTACCTTTGTTTCTCACACCTGAGAAATCCTAGAACATCTGACACAAGCATTCTGTTCTGCCCAGCTCTGCACAAACCCTGACTTGGTATGAATTCAATCCCTCAGCTACTGTTTGCTTCAAAAGGAGGGGGACACTGATGGAAAGAGCAGGTTTTTATGTTTCAACCTTATCTTAACCCTAACACAAGTAGAAGTAGAAAAGAAATTACAAAATTTATTTGCGGTGATCTCTTATCTTTTTAGGCCCACATTCAATTTGTTTATATATTCAGTAGTTTTGGCTGTTATGAGCTCAAATGATTAATTTGCTGAAGAGACATTCTACACTATGGTGTTCCTTGGTTCCTTTTCAATGATTTTGTTTTCACTTTTATAAGCCAAATTATCTCATCACACTGCATTGTCATAAAAAAGTGACACAAAACCCCCACTTTTCATGATTAACCAATGCTGTGCTGTTTTGTTACATAAAAGCAAAACAGCAATTTTCTTTTCTTAATGATGCACACACAACTAAATGAAGACTGAAGGAAGTTTTATGGGACCAGATTTTCCAAAAGTGGGAACTCCAGGAACATTGCTCCTCACTCTACATTTCAGTTTTTATGGAACCCCTTTGGAAGCAGTTGTATGGGTTCTTACCGACACGCAGATAAACACCATGCTTTGTGCCGAAAGATTGTCTGAACTTTTGGAGAAAGTCCTGCACCTTCCTTTGTCTGTGAAAGTTGGAAAGTGATCGAGTCAATTCATTGTTGATGGCTTTATTAATAACTTGCAAAAAGAGGCCCCTTTTCAGCTGACTCAGAGTTCAAAAGTGTACAGGGATGTCCTCCATCAATATAATTCCTATGTGAGAAAGAGATTGAATGAAATTGCTGAAAAATAAATGGAGGTCTAGTAAGAACAGTGTGTTTTTGTTTTATTTGTGAGAAATGAGGCCAGTAGGGAGTCCAAAAGCATACGATTGTACAGGACTGTTCTTATGAACCTCACACTTGTTTAAATAAGAGTACAGATGTTGACAGGATGGTGAATATGAAGTGAAGGCATTCACACAAAATGATAAAGTGATGGATATATTAACTGTCAAATTGTCACAGCCCTCTGTTATCCTGGCTGTGAAAACTCTGTTTGTGTCCAGCTTGTACGTGTGTGTGTGTGTGTGTGTGTGTGTGGGGGGGGTGCGTGTGCGTGTGTGTGTGCATGCACGCATTCACATATGTGTACATGCACGTATGCACATGTGTGCTGAAGTGTGCAATATGCAACAAAGTGGGATTAATGTAACACTCAGCACGCTAGCTTACACACTGACCATGCAGACCACCAGCACCGCATTAACCTCATATACGTAGATATTGGATCAGAGAAACTGTGAAATCTAGAACAAAAGCTGAGTATGAGTTTTTCTCCGACACATGTGTATCTGTGCATTGTCTGTCTTTTTCTTTTTGTACTAACTTTTTTTACTTTGTAATTAAATATTTCAAATTCTTAACAGATGTCGAAACAGTTTCGGTACATCTTCTTGCACTGATCCTTAAATGGCACTTGCATCATTTTATCTCCTACCCTCGTGACTTGGGATATCTGATTTAGAATTTCAGCCAAATGCTTTCTGGTGTGTATCATCGTGAAGAGAGTCCAGAAAGAGAAAAAAATTAAATAAAATTTGCACCCATGCATGCAATCTCAGACACCCGGAGAGTAATGCCAGAATCTCTTCTATTCATCAAACCTGACCTTGTGAAAACGTCAGCCTCAGTGCAATCTTTTAAATCACAAAAAAAATAGCGAACAGAGAAAAAAGGCCAAAACACTTTATTTCAACATGCAGAGGTTGATCTATATTGGGGATGTTACAGAATCCCTAATAATGTAAGTAAAAATGAAGAAGAGATCAAAAAGATATTATGTTATAAATGAAGATAAAGGAAAACTCAGCTACATTTGAAGAAAGTTCTGAATCCTGAGCAGTAATCATGTACGTTATGCGCTGTGGGATGGAGGAGTAGGCCTTAATTAAGCTAAATATTCCTTCCTTTACAAAACATAGGTGTGGTGTGCGTTGTAGAGCACCCGATAGCCTGATTAACCCTATGATAAACAGGGATAGCTGCAGGAAGGCAGGACTAAAGTGTACGTCAAAAGATTGGGACTGGATAAAGAATCTGTGGTCTGCTGCGAAGAGAAATTCAAATGATTAATTAGCCAGAGAATAAAAGAAAGCGTCCAGTCCTTGCTGCGGTCTCCAGCTTTGGCATTTTGCAGAAACGACAGTAATAGAAATGACTTTTCAGTGTCACTCTGGGATTATGAAGGCATATAAACACATCTATGAACACATGGAAAGCCAAGTCCCATAAACTGACATGAATAGGTTTACTACTCCAGTTTGAACACACACACACACACAAGCAAGATATTGGGGCAGTCTGTGAGGTAATTGTTACCAGATGGGGGGAGGTCATCAATCTAACCCTACTCTGTGACACAAAAGATTGCAGGGACATTTCCCTCATTCACTCCTCGTGTGTGAGGATGCACATATGTGTGTGAATATAAAAGATTTTTCAAATGATTTCAAGCAGTTCCAGGGAGAATGGGGAGGGGACTGTTTGGTTAATGAATGAAGGCTACCCTCTGTTCTCATGCGAGATGAGCTGGCAGCTGGCCCGTGTATGTCCCATTTAAAAGGAGACATGTTTAATTTGACAATCATGAAAACAAAGGGTGTCATTCGGAGCCAAAGTGAAAGCTGAGGATATTGGTAGCATGTGTGTATCTTTAAGATCATTTTTTATGCTAACTGAAACACCCAGATGTGAAACTGCTTAAGATAAAAAGCTCAAATCAAGCTGAATTGTCACTTTAGAGCAGAGCCACATGTAGAAATCCACACAGAGAAACCCCTATAAGTTTAGAAATTATTCTTATTCTTATTAAACATGGAGAACCAAAATTTAGTCTTTTTTAAAATTATTTTAATTTTGTTGTTTTTTTGCTGATACCCATATTTTTTGTCTTTCTTTTAGTTTCATTTTTTTCTGTGTGTGTTTCAGTATTTGTTGTTAAAACTATGGTCCTAGTTTACATCATTAAAGACACATGGCATAATGGCTTGGTAAAACATATTGTCAGTGCTGTTGAATGTAGTTCTTACTGAGAGATTGGAATCGGTACTAATTATTATCAACAGGTAACAACTTCATAAAAACAGAAGCCAAAATTTAGCTACAGATTTATGTGCATCTTTACTTCACAGAAGAACAACAGAAAGATGTAATGATTCTAAAGGTGAACTGACTTTTCCACTAATTGAAACCACAGGGCTGCTGCTGTGCCAGCCAAAGTGGTTCAAGTACAGCACATTTACAGTTGTGAAATAAGGCATTACCTCAGTTTACCCCAAAGCTGTAGTAGACCACATCATTTTAAAGGTGATACAAATAAATCCAACTCACAGCATTCTTATGCAGCTGGCTGGGTATTATTTACCTCACATTAAGCCACACTTCAGATACTGTAAAAAAAAAAAAGAAGCATGTTGCGATATTAATCATGTTATCCATTTTCAGGGTCTGCCTGAAATTATGCCACAAAAGCTTGCATACATCCAAACAAAACACATCATCCTTCATACAACATGGACAACTATGCAGCGTTAAAGCCTGATTTTAGGGAAGTATATGAACAAATTTTGGCGTTAGGAATGCAACCGTTTTTCTAAATCACAGAAAATTGTAATTCTTCAACCAGCTGCATGTAATTGTAAGTATTTATAGGCCTGACACCAAGAAATAAGCACATCTTTATGTATGCTACATATGACCCAAACAGCATTAGTTGAAATTCTGTGGGTTTCTGTGTAATTTTTTTAGATATAATTTTCAATAATGTATTTATTTGGCTACTTTGTTTAGACAAGGCCAAACAATTCCAACAGTGTGCTTATCAGAGAATAAGGACAACAAGCCTGGTCCTGAGTAATTCCCTCTGTCTCCCCTTTCTTCCCCACCTCCTCCCTCCACTCTTTTTTTTTTTTTTTGTTTGCTTCCCTGTGGTCCTGAGAGTCTCGTTTCCCTGGTTACTGCTGAACGATGGCTGCAACCGTTTGAAAACCATCACACTTATCCCCCCACTGCGCAAGTGCACCCGCTATCTACATGGAGTAACGGCGGTCATCCTTCACATGGGTATGTGTTCATGCGAGGATTGTCTGCCTGCTTTTTTCTGAGCCCACTCGTAAAAACGTGACCCCACTCTCCCTCTGACACCCATGAAAAATACGCCATGGTGGAAGATTCCTCTCTGCATGCACACAGATTTCTATCCGCACTCCTCTGGTTCTAATTCACAAAGACAGATGGTGTTCCCTCAGTGCTGCCATTATGAACTTATCAATTGCATGTAGTCCATCACAGTAATAGATTTCATTTTGAAAAACAAAGTGAGAGAACTTGCTTAAACATGAACCAGACTAAAAAAGTCAGCAGTGTCACACACCCTGTAAGTCTGAAATGCCCACAACCAATTTGCACAAGCATTGCCCATTGTTTTGGGGACTAAGCAATGTTCCACTTTTTCTATTTATTTATGTATTTATCAATTATTCTAAACAGTATGTGTGCAAGAAAGGTGTGGAAAAAAGAACCAGACTGTTTCAAGGGCACACTCAGACAGCTAGAGGTGAGACAGACACACAAACTCACACACACTTACACAAATGCGAAGCGGTGATGAATTGGTTTTGCACCACCTCCCCCTTTACTCCCTCCACGTCTCTCATTGGCATGGTAACCATCAGCATCGCCGCTCCCTCTTGCCTTCATCCTTTTTCACACCAGCCATGCCTTTCATGTGCCTCTCGATGCTGTCTAAAATCTGCTGAGTTGAATCTTTCCAGACCCTTTTTTTTTTTTTTTACCAGAATATGACAAGTTAATCTCTTGTCAAACCGCCTTCACAGGTTTATTGTGAAATACTGAGATTAAGCTGAAAACATGCAGGCATTTTTTATCTTAAGGTAGTTTATTGTGGTTTTGTAATGCATTTGAACAAATCAGCTCTATGTTTTGAAATCACACTTTCAAAAAGCACTTGAAAATTAATCATTTTTAAGCTGAAAATCAGCACTGTAGCACTTATTCGCTCGCAGACCCCATTGTCTTTGTTGTCTGAAGAATCAATTAGTATTTAATTTGATTGTGTAGGAAATACGGATATTTTTTGGCTCCTTTTTTTCTCATGTTTTGTGACCATGAGTCCAAACCCTTTCTTAGTAACTTGTGCAATTTTACACCATAAAATTATCAAATACCTTTAAATTTGGAGTTTACTTCCAAACAAAGCTAGGTATTCATAATCAAGATTCACCAAAAAATTGTCTTGTGAATGTGATTTGTCTGTTTGAAATGGCTCTGTTCAGAAATGCTGAACATGTCACACAAAAGGTTTTTTCCTTTAGAGACTTCAAATTTAGTAAATTTAGTATAACAGTTTTAAAATATGGGTGTTCATTTTTAAGGATAACTACACATAGATTTGCACACATATGTTTACTTCGCTTTTAAATAGTGAAACCCTGTTTTACGGTAATTCTCACTCCAGACAAAAGGTGTGGCATCACTTCTCCCATATATATATATATATATATATATATATATATATATATATATATATATATATATATATATATATATATATATATATATATATATATATATATATATATATATATATATGTGTGTGTGTGTGTATGCAAATGCAGTTCGAAGAATCTTTCTTTGTGTGATGTGTGATCTGAATCTTTTGTTTGTTTTTTTCATAATTGGTTGCCAGGTTTTGATGATAAATCAAAACTATGTGAATCAGATACGGAAAAAACAGTTTCCCTTGCCTGTAATTTAACAAAGCTGGATGTTGCTTAACTCATAACTTTTTAAGCTTATAAAGAAATCATCAATGTGAATCATACAGCAATAAATTTTCACTAAACTTGTTGTGACCATTTTCTGCCTAATGAACTAAAACCTTCACATTGTGCCACCATGCGAGGCTCTTGCTCAAGCGCATGTATCCACAGCAGAATACATAAGAATTCCTCCAGACTGATGCAATGAGAGCCAAGACTAAAGAGGTGGGTGCTGATGGTACAGCTAAAGCAGAAGTGGAGTTAATGATTCCCACACCTGCAGTTGACAGTGGTCTTCTTGCCAAAACCAGCTAGCAAATACAGTGTAGGTGCCAAAAGCGAAAACTAACTATGATGCATGTGTGTGTGTGTTTTTGTAACATTTGAGAAAGGACAGATTTATTTTAAAATGAGAACATATAAAGTAGTATAGATGTAAAACCTGTTTTACAGAAAATGTCTTACTTCTTTAATGTAGTAATCTATGTTTATGTACCTAATATTTGAAATGTACTTCATTTTAATTGTTTGTCTAATACTCATGAGTCCTTGAAGCTCAGACTCAGACTGCAATCTAATATCAGAATGCATCATTTTGTTAGAATAGAAAGTATATATCAATTGCAGACTACAGCATATCATCTTTTCTCCACTTCCCGTGATCTCACTTTCTCCATCTGCCTGACTTGGAAGAATAATCCTTCAGATAAGATACAAAGGCTCCAAAGAATAGAAAATACCCTTCGATAGATTTGTATTAGTCCTCACATCCAGCATGAGAGAAGCAGGCACTCTCAGCTCCTTGCAATCAAGCAGCTCCTCTGTAATTGTCCCCTGGAGTTGTATACAAAATACGCCGTACATTCAGCCAGTGGTGTGGGTGTCAACTAGCATGCACGTGTCCCAGTGTTTGTGTGGAAGCACAATTCTACATAAATGTTTGTAGATGAGAAATGTGTGTTTATTTGTGTGAACAGCACTTGACCAACTCATGAATTCCTTCCAGGATTCTAAATTGATCTTTCCCTGGAGACAGAGATGCTAGCCAATACACAAATGTCTGCAACTAATATAGACACAAGGGAAGACTGGATCACTCAGTCAGTCCATTAACAGGAACAATTGGTCATGCGATAAATACAGGAGTGTCAATAAAATTTCAATGCAAGGCTCACCTGCAGAGGTTAGTTCAAAATTCCTAGTGTTGATTGAAGAAATCAACAAATCTGCTGCTGACGGTAACCCGCTACTTTTTTTTCCCTTCACTGACCTTCATTGCACACCAGCCAATTGAAAGTTCAAAATGTTAGTCTTTTTTCGTTGGTGAACACACCTTTGGAATATTTACCAGGTATGCTGACAATAAACTCTTCAGTGTGGAAGTTATTACAACAGATTTGATGTGGTCATTTTAGCTTTCAAACATCTGTCATGGAACATGATGTATTTGCAAATGCTGGCAGCCTTTTGGAAATCTGAGACTTATGGTAAGGATGTGAATTTTGAAGGGCAGACACTTGGGCAGTGGAGATTCTATTTTGTAATGGTAACTGTGCTAGTCATGCCAACTAGATAATATTAGATCCCAGGGATGGGGTTCTCTTTGGTTTAAAAGAGACTGCATAAATCTCTGATCTATAATTTTAATTATGTCTTTGAGAAATTTTATTTTTGACATGTACATAGTCAGAAACTCAACACAGCTTGAAGTTAGAAAAATACTGCTTTCTCTTCTTTAAAAAAAAAGACAAATTACTGATACAAAAAACATTCTTTTGCAGTTTTCCAACTTCCAACTGCTCCCATTACAGATGCCGAAGAAACCACACTGCTGAGCCAGGATGTGAAAACATTAAACTCTAGTGAAAAACAGCAACTATGACACTAGACATGGACATCTAATGAGGGTTGGTGCATGCAGCCTTTTCTGCTATCATTTATTTTAATAATTTCAACAGGAACATAATCACAATCATGTTTTTGCAACTACTTCAACATTTTGGATTGCTTTTAAATGCTACATTCTCTACAACTGACATGTTATTTCAAAGCCAAGAGATTTATTCCAAGTAGCATAAAGAGGTTCCTAAACTGCACAGTGCACTCAGGGCGTGTTTGGCCACAGTGAAGCAGTTTCAAAACCACTGAGTTGAAAATGGGCCACATGCTCAGAAAAATGTTGGTTCTCCTAAATTGACATTAAATCTGACACATCCTTACTCAAAAAGTTAAATCACATACAGCAGCAAGACCAAGAATGAAAATAAATGAGAGGATTTACCTTTCCCCAGCCAACACCTCAGCCACGCCAGAAGGCTGTAAATGTAATCAGTACGAAGTTAAAACGTCACATAGCGACTACTGTTTCATGTCAGAGAGATTCATCTCAGAGTCCTTTTGCAACTCCAATAAAAACATGTGATGTGTGATCTGAATTCTGTCATACGGCTTGTAAGAGCTACACTCTGTGTAGATGGCAGTAAGGGAATACTGAAAGGTGGTGGGGGTATGAAAAATTAGTTCCTGTTAATGACGACTTAGAGTATGTCTGCTTGAAATTAGGAAAAAGACCACCATGAAATGGATCAAATGCAGTTCGAAGAAAAATTAGTACATGTTTTAGATAAATAATCAAATGATACCCTTGTATCTGAAATATGTTGCAATTTAAAAATATATATATAAACAATTTCTCCTAAAATTTGTCAAAAATTGAAGAAATATGACAGATTAAAACTTCATAAAAATGTTTGGAATTAATATTCTGCCACTGGGGCAAAATAATGGTTATTGTCATCTGTCTTTTATTCATTCAAGTCAATTGAAGATTTTCACATTGAATTGAAAGAAAATTATTTCCACTCCTGTTGCACTTTCATCCCTGTCTGACACAGCTGCCTACAACCACACAGCTGCATGCATGAGAGCCACCAGTGGAAATAAGCTTCCTATTTTATGTGGTTTTGACTCTTAAAGCCAATGCTCTGGTTTCATCCTGTGCTGCAGTTAACCTTTGTGCACACATTTAATAATAAATAGAAATATTAATATCCCATACAATATGCCATGAAATGTCTGTGAAAGTGCCAGTTTTTAGTGCTTGGACAGCCAAGGAGCTAAATGGACTTATAGAAAAAGAAGAAAACAAATAGAAATCAGCAGTGAAGTCTAGGTAGGGCAGGTGAGCGGTTAGAAAAGATTTCTTGTGAAATATTCTACTGGAGGCAAGTGGAAATTTTCACTAACTAGAACAATAAATAAGCATCTTGGTGGGGGGAACTGTTCTCATAAAAGCCAAATTCTGAAGAAAAGACAGTATGAGGTGTACACATGACAGATGTGACATATAGAGGGCAAGAGGAGTGATGTGGATCATTTTGTATAGAAAATATCCTTCATTGCTCTCTGCCATTTCTGTGATGTTAAACAGACAAAGCTGAATGAGACATCAGATATGTTTAACGCTGTGTCTTTTGGCACCATTAAGACATGACTGATGTGAAATATTACTCCCTTTTCCTCTTCTTTCAACATCCATATACATTTGAGTTTCTGAGGAGGAAGTCACAGAGACAAGTGGGAAAATTTTACCTTGATTTGAAAATCAGAAATTCCACATTCCACTTGTTTATATATAAGAAAATGCATCGTTATCTGGACACCAATTTGACAATAGTCATCTGTGCAGAAGCTGGTCATGGTGAGAACAACAACCATGCTTAGTGCCATTGAGGGGTTTAAAAATTAAGTCAAAGGAAACACAGAAATCTGAAAAGCTAAAAGAATTTCTAGGACAGGCTGAAACATATTTGCAGTTCATTCAGGCTGAGAGCTTCTAAACTTGAAAAGACTACTGCAAAACAAGATGGGGTTGGAAATCCTGATGACCATTTGGGACTTAATGGTAAGGATCTATTTTCTCTAATAAAAAAAAGGTCTTTTTTATTAGTCATTCTTACCAGACTGTCCACATTAATTGCTAATGTGAGGTGTTAAATTCAGTTTAAAACTCAAACGCTATCATTTCTTGTTTGTTTTAAAATGTTATTAATAATATTTTTTACAGTGACTCTTCTCCCCAACATCTTGCATTTGCCACTATTCCTGATGTAAAGAAT
This sequence comes from Poeciliopsis prolifica, assembly GCF_027474105.1. Classification (NCBI taxonomy): domain Eukaryota; kingdom Metazoa; phylum Chordata; class Actinopteri; order Cyprinodontiformes; family Poeciliidae; genus Poeciliopsis; species Poeciliopsis prolifica. Next base: position 6,233,060 of record NW_026562408.1, read on the forward strand.
TACTGGCTGCTCATGGCAAGAATGCCAGAAAACAATATTTTAATGGATGTACATATTCTTTTTAATATGCTTCCTAAAGATAAATTGGAATGAGCTAAAATGTCTTTTGGCAGATCAATCTTTTCACAAAAACTAGGGATGGAAAAACAAAGGCCTGACTGATGCACAAAAGATTAAGAAGAGAAAACTAGAACCTATATCTGAACTGTCTTTGTCCCTTTTGAAGCAGAGTGAAAAAAGCTGGGACACTATCAGCACTGCTTGAGTTGAACTGGTGCCAGAGTTTTTGGTAGAACACACTTTCATACACACAAATATCAACTTGTTTTTAAAAATTCATTTGTTCTGTCACACTATGAAAAATACTGTTCTTGACCCCCACTAACTTCTCATTTGAAATCTCTCAATGATAGAAACTGATACACTGGGAAGAAAGCAATTGTACCTCACTTCACTCTTTAATGACCAACCACCTGCTGCTCCAAACTGCAGAACCCGTTAAAAAAGAAAATGCGACATGGAGAAACAGAGGAAGCATGCTAATTTATGGCAACTTAAGTTGGTGTGACGGAAAATTAGATCAGTAAGACCTAATGAACTGCAGAGAACCTTGGGATCACCTGCTGTTCTACTGCAGTAAGACTATGACCTTTTTGTGTGGCTGACTTTCCATTTTTTATATGGCTGACGTTGTTCCTTCCATTCTCAGGGTGCAGAGAACAGGAAAAATGGATGATTTAACCAACAAGCAGCTAGACAGTGATGAAGTACTGAGTCAAAGAGAAAGTGAGTGCTAAAGAGGCAAAAACAAAAACAGAGCAGGGAGGCTGGTGTAGAGAGATATGGAGAAAGAAAAAGACAGAAAATATGTCTATTATGACAAGTGTGTGCTCTCTGTTCAAATTCTAAATTTGCTTTTTGTTTTCAATGGTTAGAGCTATTTTTGAAGGACTGTCAATGTTAAAGAACTGGACTGGATTAAAGCTGCAGTAGATAACTTTCATAAACAATAGGTTTATTACATATTTGTCAAAACTGTCACTATGTTTTTACATACTGGGTCTTATTACTGCACACAGCCACAAAATCTGGGCAGCCCATGGTCATCTGCAGAATACCACAACAGGCCTTCCCAGACGGAAACAAATGACTATTTTACATTTGCCAGGAATTGAGGCTCAGTCTAGTGGGTGGCAAACCATAAATTTGTTCTGATGATTGTTTTAAATTTATTGGTTCATTTTGGGAAAACATCATGAATTCTACAAAATGCGAATTTTATTACACGGCTGTTTTACTATGACTTTAACATTTTCTCAAAAGTGACATCCAGAGTTTAACTGAGTTTAAAAAAAGTAATGACAAACCAATACTTAGGATAACATGAATCAAAAAGCAAAAACAACATACAAAGAAAGAAATATTTTTGACAAAGCAACTATCAGAATAAAAGCCCATGAGACCTGAGGTGAAGGGGTGAGTAGATGAAAAACCGAACAGAGAAATAATCCATGACAGGTGAGATGAAGAAATGAAAGAGAAGGGAGTTAAAAATGGAGATATAGAGAGAAAAAGTCAGTGAAAGAAGGAAAGCTCCTTCTACCATATGGTACAGAGTATTGGGCTTAATGAGGCATAAGGCCATCCCCTCAACAGAGGCAATGGCAAGTCAGATCACACATGAATGAACATTGATAGGTTTGAAACATGGCATATCTCAACAACTTGTGATATAGAACTAAAGTACTGCTTTTGAAAGCATTTCCACAAAAGAGCTGAAAAATGTTCCATGCAAAAAGAAAGCTGTTTGATAAGAGTTAAACATTTGAAGTCAATTACCTCTGAAATGAATCTAACAGAGAGATCAGTGGAAAATCTGGGCTATTTACCAGTCGCTACACTGGAAAAAGAATGTTGTGTGCTTTCACTATTTAGGCTCCTCTGAGTAGATTCCAGTCTTAGTAGGTATGGGAACAACCGGTAATTGTAAAAAGTGTTTAAAGTACAAATAGTCATAACCACAGAATATCCAGGTTAGAACAACTGTCATATCCAAGAAGGTTGGAGGTCTTTAAGATGTGAAGATTATTTGGATTAAAAATTGAAAAAGTGAAATCCAGCTTCAGTTGGGAATATTCTGCTAACGATCTGCCATGACAAAACAGCTGCTGCATTAAACAAAACTACTATGTTGACATCTTTTTAACTGTCTTGCTCAAGGCACACTAAATAATCAAAACAGCCAAACACCTCACAACCATAATTGAGTCATCAATAAATCTGGGCTTCTATACAGGGAAACCACAAACTCAAGGCTTACCATTTATAGGGATGTCTAAGTAAGTTTTAAGTACAGATATTACATCAGCTTTTGAACATAAAGCCAAGCTTATTATCTGTAAATTTCACAGGCTCAGCCGAACCATAATGGATTTTCTCTCTGGGATCTGAGTCTCCAGTAGCAAACAGGTGATGAATTCACACTGAGTGATGATGGATGTTATGAGAATAGCTCACATAGCAGACACACTGTCTTGATCCCTTGTCACACACATCCTGTCAACATAGCCCGGACCTAGGAGATGTGTGAGTTGGTGAGAATGAGTCGGGTAAATTGACAATATGTGTACCGCAGAGACCAAAGCATGTCAGAACAGAGCCAGCTGTTAGCAGCATGGAATGATTCCCCAAATTTTCCATCACAGTGGTGTCTCTTTGTGTGTGAACCCTGCCATTTGTTAACATTTATCACCTGTTAGATCCTACTGACACATTTGGTTCCAGGGATCACTGCAAACCACAACCTGTCTTCGCTTAGCTCTTGACCCAAGGGAGAAGATGCTAACAGATAAATCAAAACACACAAAAGGTAAAGCTTAAACAAAGCATGGCGACTCTTTATTGACCAACTGGCAGTTCACAAAAGCAAGCAGGACTGGAAACATCAACTGGACAATAAATATTATCTTCCAACACATTTTTAAGCCTAATAAAGTCCAAAGTGGGTGTTTTGTGACTCTGGGCTTCAACAGACTGTCTAAACTCCAAGTGCAAACTGTGGTTTGTTCTGGCTCTGGTTTCCAAAGAGAGGGCCCAGATTCCGCACGACACCAGCAGGAGACCAGTTGAGTCTTACGGGAAGCTAAAGATGAATAACCTCCCTGCTCTCAATGCATCACCATACGTCTCCCGCTCCATTGATATGGGTTTAACAAATGCAATTAGTCTCAAGAGCATATGTGAGTTTGTTTTAAGTATCATTAGTATTCCATTATATGGGGGCTACAGAGACTTCAGGCAAATGTTTTTTGAATATGGCTGTCACACCAAAAGAGCTGATTGCTCTGACAGAACAGGGTGTTGTATTTGTCTAAGTGGTTTTGTGGGAGATTCAGAAGGACTAACACCACCTGGCAAAATAAATTTTTCTCTCTCCTGTGTGTAAGCTCCCTTTCCTTCATCTTCACACCATATGCACATATGCTCTTGTTCAATACCTTCTGCTGCTTTTTTAGACTTACATCAGCAAATTTATTCAATGGGCACAATTTAAGAAACAAAATAAAAAGAATATTAATCACCTGGAATCAAAATTTTTCCATTAGGGTTCACTCAGTTCTTCTGGTGTATCTTTACAAATAGAATAGAATAAACATGCAAGGGTATGTGCATGTATTACAAACTCGTACTGCAATGATTTACTTAATTTAACTACAGCAAAGACTGATTAAGGATGAGGCAGAACAGATGGTATTACTCCATATAAAAAGTGGTATTCTCAGAATAAAACAAGACTGAGATTCTTGTAAAAGATATTTTTTTAAATCTCAAAACATTTTTTACACATAAAAATCTGAGGCGCGACATGCTTATCTGATGGATTTATATATAATCAAATAAAACACATGGCTTTCAGGGGTTATCAAAATAAGATTACTTGTGTAATTTCAACTTAATTTTATCCCTGCCCTATCTGGTGCATTTATTGGTCTTCATGTTCCTGTTTTTGCACAAAATGTTCTCTAACAAATCCCTGAAACTTTTACTGAAAAGTTAGATTTAACCTGAGAATAAAGTTGACCAAGATATTAAAAAAAATGCTTTTAACATCTTACACAGTTTTGTTCAATTTATCATTTAAAAATGCAAAGTGCATTGCACAACTCCAAATCTAACATATTGCCATCCTGCTTCATTGACTGAAAAGTCAATGAAAAGTAGCTTCCAAACTAATAGAATCCCTAGAGGAGATGTAACGATTTGTAGCTCAGGTGGTCAGGTACCCTACAAATATGACATTCATGAAAGTCATATTTAAAGCCATTATTTAAAGAAAAAAAAACATTAGAAGTGCTTGACCAAAAGACCTGTAGGACACACAGCAAACATGGAATAAGTCGCTCTGTCTAGGAGAGACCTAAATTTATTTTTAAATCCTTTTTATGGCAAAAAAACTAATATTAACTTGAACATATCATTTATGTTCACAGATGCTTTCTATTTGTTCCGATTGAGTCTAAGCTGTTTTGTAAAGAAAATAAAAATAGCTCAGTAAATAGGCATGCAAAGCTAAAATTCCTATTAACCCATCTGCCCATCTTCAGATTCTGGTTGTTCTTCAAAAGACCTGTATCTTCAATTGGACCAAATGATGATAGCTCAAAGAAATGACTTATGTAGGCTGAATACAATTGCAAAACACACTTCTCGTATATTGGTTTGTAAAAATGTTGAAAATTGTGGAAACCTTTTCCTGTTGCTTTACAAATTATCGCTATTTTGTGTTAGATGTTCATATAAAATTCCCATAGATACATGAAAGATTATGTCACAAAATGCATAAAATGTAAGAGGTATGAATAACTTTGCACTTTATCTAAGTGTCTAAACACTTCCATATGTTTGCTTTTACTTGTTTTCTTCCACCATTCTCAGAACATTTGACCGCAGCTGAAATCGCTTTTCTTTTCATTTCGCAAATAAAAGAAAATGTCATATGTGGTCACTAAAATATGGTTCAATTACATTGAATTTTGTCACACACATGTCTCAACCTTGTTCTTGAGAGTTATACGAAATTTCACATTTAAATGCAGATGTTGTGCAATCTGTACTTAGAATGTCATCAAAATATTTTGTAGCCACCAAAACATTTGTAATTCATTGCAAATGGCTGACAAATCTTTGTAGGCAGGTTTCTAATGCCGACCAGAGCTTTATTCACTCTTGTATAAAGAGTGAATAAAGCTTTTTATTCTTAGGGTCAGGGTTGGATGAAGCAGAAAATTGCATCATCCAAAGCCACATAATGATAATCCCTGACTCATTTGGTTCCTATTGCTTATGATCACTCACATTTCAAACAGTGGAACTGCATTTTACTCACATACATGGTGAACCATCTGAACTGCCGCGGTGACATTCTACAGCAGCATTAACGAGCAAACATCCCTCCCTCAGATGTGCTCCCAAATGAGCACATCTGTGTGTCTGTCTGAGTGATTGAGTGCTGTTTAACAGGCCTGACCTGAAAACCACATGCTGAACATCACAGAGGAGACGCATCACCTGCTGAAAGTTAAAACTTGGCCCCAGGAGTGTACACAACTACATCCAGTCAGATGCACGACATATAGACATGCACCTGCACATATGCTTTCATGAGAGCTGTTCAATTTGATTTTGCATGCTTAATTTCCAATAACTTGCCTCTTTTGATTTCACCTTCTTGTTTATTGTATAAGACGTAATTTTCCATTTTCTTTCATTATAGTTTCATCAAGCTTGCAACTCATAAAGTAAAGTCTGATGGTGGTGGATTTCCTTCCTAACAGAAATCTGTCTGTCTGTATTTATTTTTGTTCAAAATAATTGGAAGTCCACAAATGGTGTTATTAATGATGTCTGTGATTTTATTAGAACAAACCTTTTCAAAGTAAAACAAGAATGCTGCAAATTATTTTGTACCACTATTCAAAATTAAGGAGAGTAAATCAGTTACCTTAAAGGACGCCAAATAGCTATGCAGGGAAAAGGTGGGTGTTTGCATCACGATGCCAATTATAATTCTTCTATAATCACCTTGAAGTACTCTAAATTACACCTGAATTGAATTATGGATTATCTAACTATTCCTACTCCATGTAAATACAATAAATATGCAACTTTCTAAAGAATGCAATTTTTCATTCACATCTTCAAATTCTGGTTGTTCTCCTGCCTTTTAACACCTCAGATTATGGAAGTGGCCATTAAGAATATATTTCCCATACACACTATCAAGGCTCTGTAACCTCTCATGCCTGGGAAATACTTGAAGGAACCAAAGGAAAAGGAAAGCAAGGAAACCGAAAAATAAATAGCCCCTTTGTGTTGTGGCTGCATAAACAGTCCGGCACATTAAAGATTACTGGAGCGGCCAAACTGATAAGACACTTCCTATGCACAGAGTGGAAGTGAGTATGCCTGAGCAAAGAATGAGAAGGAATAAAAAAAGAGATGTACAGAGAAAGATATTAAGAGAAACAGCAATGGAACAAAAAAGGAAGAAAAGCCATAGAAAAACCTGGAACCGAACCATAATCAAAACAAGAACAGCATAACCCATACATTTTTTTGATAACACTTTTTCTTGCTTAGATATTAAATACTGGCTAGCTTACCCTGTTTAATATAACCGTCCAAACCCCAGACCAAGGCAGTCAAGCCATGATCATTTCAAAATCCTAACACTGATTGCTATCTTCTATAAATACTGGTACAATTCTGAGAACAGCCCACATTTGTCTTGACCCCCGGGAATGTGACAATAGCTCACAACAGAATTGCCTATTTCAGATAACATCCACAAAAAAGTAAACTGAGGTGACCCAGATCTTCAATTTGTCCTTAACTGACAGAACAGGATATGGAATGCTCCAAAATTACACAATTAACAATAACAGTACAGTTCTTGAAAAAAAATTTAGAAAAAGATTTATTAAACTGTAGTACTACCTGTAACACCAGGTGTAAATGTCATGTGTGTCTCTTCTAAGCAGCCTAATATTCCACTAACTGAAAAAGGAAATTTAACATTAGCTGCCATTATGATGCAAATCACAACTCTTGCGGGGAGACGCTTGCTCAGAGACTCCTGGCCTGGTAGGAGAAAAAGGAAACCCTGAAAAATGTGTTGGAATGAGCACATGAAATCTTAGTCATACTGCAGTCTCCTGAAAAAAAAGCACCCATAATGTCTGGCATAGGATTACATCAGAACATAATGCCAAAATGTCTTTAGGCTAGGAGGGATAGATGGTTGCAACAGCTAGATTGGGGGATCACATGATTTATGTGAGAATTATAAAAAATTCAGCAGGCTGGCTATCACAACTACAGAGTTGATATCAAAAATGCTATGCATTGGCAGAGCAGGCCAGTAAACTGATTTCCACAGACAACATTTGTGAAAGCAACCAAAACGAATGTAAAAAAAAATAAATAAATAACCACTTCACTTCTGGTTCAAATAGTTTGATTAGTAGATCAGAACATTTTATGTGAATCCAGTCCAACAACCAGGGCTTCTTTAAATATCTTGAGAATCAGTAGTAACTCCCATTCTTGATTTCTGTTCCCTTTGCTTCTCAGAGGAGCAAAACCAACCTGTAAAAACAGATTGTCTAAACAGTTCATGATGCAACATTAAGACCTGGCTGGAAACAAACAGGCTTGAGCTTTCATTTCTCACAGAAGTTCTCCTATTATACATGAGCTGCTGGAATTGTGATGAAAGGAAGGCAAGAAAATCTCCAGCGAGATAACGCACAGATTCTTAGAGTTCACCGTATGCAGCTGGATTGGATACCATGGTTACCCCACGGGGTTAGAGAAAGGACATGCAAGAACTGAGTAAATCTGCTTGCAGTAGCTTCAGGAATTCAGTTAAGGTTTCACTCCCTTGTCTTTCTTAATGGCTGTTCTTTGTTCCTTTTATAAATCTTTTCCTCCTAAAATAGCTTCTGAATGAATAATTTAGACCTTAGACATAGAGCATTCTCTTAGACAACCTTTGAACCGGAGCTTTGTAATTGTGTTTTACTTCATATGCAAGTATGAGTTCCAGATAGCTTTAAATTCATGTATAAATCAGGTTTTTGTGTTAGATATAAACGTCAAGAAGATGGTGCAAGAGAAAGGACAAACTTAACAAAAAGATAAGAGCACCAGGGAGACATTTATGCTAGGATTTTTTACCTTTATAAGTAGGACAATATTATATTGGTGAGACGACACATAATGTAAACTTGTAGGTAAGATAGCAAAGATGTCCAAGGGGTCAAAGTAAACTTCTTGCTTTTCTTACCTCTAAGAAGCATGTTCCAGCTGAGGTGTTCTCCTTGATTGAAGCATTGTAGAAACTCTTGGAAAACACAGGCGTGTTATCATTAACGTCCTGTAGCACGATATCTACCTTCACTGTGGAAGACAGTGGCGGCCGACCACCATCCATCGCAATAACAGTTACACTGGGGGCTGGCTCTGATTCAAAGTCAAGAGCTGTTGCTGTGGTGATTATCCCCGTAATTGGATCAATTGAAAACCAATCAGAGCGAGAGTTTTTACCCTTTAGCAAGCTGTACCGCACATCTCCATTGGGACCTTGGTCCTTGTCCCTGGCCGTTACCTGAAGAACAAACGATCCTGGGTAGACCACCTCAGGAATCGTTTGTCTGTAGGCCTGCTGGTCAAACAGTGGAGGGTTGTCATTGACATCTGTCACCTGGATGGTGAAAGATGACTCTGCTCTGAGGGGAGGTGTGCCTGAGTCTGTGGCCATCACCCTGAGATCATAGGAATCCCGCTCCTCTCTGTCCAAGATCTGGTCCACATATATCAGGTAAATTATGCTGTCTTTGGTTGTTAGAGCAAATTTCCCATCGCCCCCCTCCAGGGAGACATTGACATTAGCATACTCTCCATAGTCTGGATCAGTGACAGAAATCCGAGCTACATACTGGCCGGGTTGGGCTCCTTCTGAGATTCTCGGGGAGCCATCCTCACTGAGGAAGATGATGGTCATTGTAGGCTGGTTGTCATTGAAATCACGGACATGAATTGTCACAAATGCATTGGTGACCTGGGAAGATGTAAAAGCATGATCACAATTTTTTCTCAAAATTGTTTTTTTGTTTGTTTGTTTTTATAGAACCAGTAAACATTTGCTACATTTCTATACTCTACAGTTTCTTTGTTTTTGTTACAAAATTGCTAAATAAATCAGCAAAAAATAATTGTAATCAATAATAATCACCAATAAGCATCTGCATTTTTACCTACAATAAAAAATTGTCTATTGTACCTAATGCTCAGTGCAGTGGATAGCTGTAATGGAATTACCTCAGGCTGGCTAGCATTATCTTTGGCCTGGACCACCAGCTCATGAACTCTCTTCAGCTCAAAGTCCAGTGGTTTATTGAGAGTGATGACTCCTGACTTAAGATCAATGACAAAGTAACGGTCAGGATCACTCTGGCGACGGTTGATTTCATAAAGGACCAAACCATTATCACCTTCATCTTCATCAGTTGCAAACACCTGCAAGCACAAAGAAGGTCAAACATGAAAGCAGCCCTGTCCACCTAGTTTAAGTCAACAGCTAAGATACTAAAAAGACTTGAACTGACCTGTAAAATGCTACTCCCTTGTGGAAGACTTTCAGAGATGATTGCATGGTATCTGCTCTGATTAAAGACTGGTGCATGGTCATTGATGTCTGTCACTGTCACTTCTAGAGTCATAGATCCTATCCTTCTTGGTGAGCCTCCATCAAAGCCTTCTATCACCAGGGTGTACGATGAGCGCTTCTCCCTGTCCAGAAGTCCATTGACCACCAAGTCTAGATAAAGAACCTTGTTCGCACCTCTCTTGGTCTCAAGTCTAAATGTTTGGCCAACATTGCCCTCGCGAATAGTATAGCCTTGGGTAGTCAGCTGATCCTTGTCAGCATCAGTGGCAGGATCCAGGGAAAATCTTGTCCCAACTGCTGTGTGTTCTGGGATTTTCAGAACACATTTCTTTTTGGGGAACACAGGTGCGTGGTCATTGACATCATTGACAGTGATAGACACCTCAATAGTTATGCCAGTCATTGTCACCGCAATGAAGCTATAGTGGTCTCTCTCCTCTCGATCCAAGCTGCGTGCAGTGGTAATGATGCCAGTGGTCTCATCAATGTGAAGGTCGCTGCCGACGCCTGTGCCCTCATGGTCAGAGATGAAGTAAAGAGTCGCTGTTTCTCCAGGTGGCAGCCCTGCACTGATGTCACCAACAATGGTCCCTGCTGGTTGCCCTTCATCCAGCTGGAGTTCTAGTGCTCCATAAACAAGTGTTGATTGAAATAGGATAATGAAAACATAAAAAAGGAGCTTGTGTTGGCCAATGCTTGAAAGCAGACAGGGCCTGCCAACCTGAGCCCTACATCTAGACCCTTTACTTGTTTTTGGCATGGCTGGTTTCTGTTATACCTGGAATGGAAGAGAAGAGAAGAGAAATGTATGTAAGCACATGTTTTTAAGAAATGTTTGCACTTTAATTTATTTTCGTTTCATTTTAAAACATCTTGGAAAATTTGCTGAGCTCTTTCAGCACAGAAAGAAATAAAAAATGTTCCATATTTCAAACCTCAGCATGGATTCTAAATCCTTGGTTGACAGTGCGCTAACACTTTTACAGTCCGGAACCAATATTAAAGATGTTTTCTGATGAATTTCAGCTTTTTTCCTAACATATATAATGTTAGGAAAGAACTCTTCAGCAGGATCACTGAGGCTTTGAAAAAAGCATGAAAATGGAACTCTAACTCGGTCCAGGATCCACATAAGCTTCAACCACATTGAGAACAGAGCCATAAAGTATATTTATCTTGAGGATGGCCTTTTTTTCTTGCTGGGTGAGAACATGGTGAAGTATCTACTACATCACACAATGATATCCAGAGGGATATTTAGGATGTTAATGAGGTTTTCCCAGACATTCCATTCAATACATTAGAAATGTTAGCCTGTAGCAGCTTCAGTAATTGGAGAAAAACAGCCATTTAAAATACAAAAATAACAACTTAATCACTGCATTTAAGTTAACCAATCCATAAAAGATGAGTACACCCATAAAAATAACATCCTTCATGTCTAAATGGCAGCTCTATCTCATTAGTCAAAATCTTTTATCAGAAACTACATGTAGAAGTGTGATTTTGGTTTTTGAGGCATGCCAGAGCCTTGGATGTGTCTTCCTGTTTGGCACATGGACAGATACTTCACTACAATGCTTCAAAAACACCATCCAAAACTCACCTAAGACTCAGCTTTGCAGCAGTAAATAATTAAAGCCACCATCTGGAGCTTCCAGCAAGTTAAAACAAACATCAATAATTATTTGCAAATGGCAGTGACCCGGCTTTGACATATATACAGTGTTTTTGCACGCCATCATAAAATTAAGAAAAAAATACCCTCATAAGTGCTCCGAAAAGTCTACAGAAGTTTAAAGCAGCTTTCATTAGATGGATGCATATTCTTACCCTTGATGAGGTCTACAAATATTTAGATTACGTTCTAAATTATGTTTACATATGCTACGCCTGTATTTATAGACTGAGATTTATCAAGCATGAAACTGCTTAAAACATCCTGCAACAGGGAGATCCATCAGGGTGTCAAATAATTTCTTCATAAAAACTGTGTGACCACAAAAGGGTGCAGCTTTAGAAATATTCTACATTGATCTGAACGTCAATACTCTCTGGGAAGTGAAGGAGTCCTGCTTCTACTAGAAATATTTTACAAAAAAAACTCTGCAGGAAAACAGCAGTAGCAGACTAAAATGGGAATTATAAGTGGTGGGTGTTGGCCCACATTGGCCAGCCATATTCACCCCAGATAATCACTCCCAAAGCGTGTGCATAATCCGGACAGTTAACTGTAGGAATGTCTTGCAGCGTCAAAGCAAAAGCCAGGCTGGTAGCAGCTGGAGTATTTGCTCATACATTATTCTGAAATACTTACATAAATTGTTATTCAGCACAATTACTGCAATTACCAACAGCATACACAATATCATAGTGTTCATTTCAAATCAACAGTTGTAGACATTTATATCTTATGGTAAGATATAAAGAGAAGTCAGAATCATTTAAAATTAAATGATTGGATGGAGTGTAATTGCACCTCTCCAAATTTATGCATTTTTAGCTCTAGCAGTTTCAGGCATCAGAGACAAAATTGGCATACAGTGGAACATTTTTCTGTGGTTTTTCAAAGCTAATCGTGGCTCACTGTCTCCCTGTAAAAAATAATCTTATTCATTTTATTCATGGATCCTAAAAGATTGATTTGAATATAAAAAGGGCAAAAAAGAATACAAGATACATCATTTTATATCTAATGAATCCTATCGTTATCTTGCTCGTCTTCCTACCCAACGTCCTACAGTAGTTTATGTGGACTTTGGGGAGGAAAGATTAATAAAGGCTATAGCTCCACTGGGACAGACAGAGGGACACTGATACTGACCCCTTCCAATGCAGTCTATGACCCTTACATCTGGTCCAGACGGCTGCTCTGGACAGTTGCTGCACTCCTACACAAGAAAGGAGCGCAGAGCTCATACTGTGCACAACTCATGCGATTGCGTCACATGCTTGCTTGCTCGCTATGTACAAAAGCAATGATGGCAACATTTGCATGCATACAGATGAGCAGGTCCTAAGTAAGAGTGGGAGGAAAAAGAGAAGCTGAAAGAAGATCTGTGAGAGACACAATTAGGGTGTGTTGAAGTCTTTCAAGTCCGCCGCTGACTGGGGAAACTCAGAGTCAGAGCTCAAGCTTTATGAGACCAAGCTCTGATGAAATTAACCCACAGCACTGAACAATCAGCCGAGTGGGAGGAAAAGGTAAAGAAAAGAACAAAGAAAACAAGTGGAAAAACTGGATGCAGGACAAAACAGAAAAAGGAGTGATTACAGTTTGCTTTGGCCTGACAGCCTTATTGTCTTTAGGGACCACAGAGCTGTGCAAGGCAAACCTTTTTGTTGGAAAAAAAAATCAAAAAGGGTATTTTCCAAAATGTGTTTGTGCACACACTTTTATACATCCTCAATTTCTCCCTTGTTACTTCACATGAGTCAGTAAAAGGTTATATTTGCGAACATATCACATGACTGCAATTTGTCACTGTCAATGACCAGTCGGACAATGACATCATTCCCCCCTTTGACACGTGCTATAATACACTTGTGTTTACTCTGGAAAACATGATCTGATGAGAAACAGAGTGAACAAACGCTCGGAGCTCACACCACTTTAAACAGGAGAGTCAAAGTTTAGCACTTGATTTACTCCCTCTAGTGGTACTCTTTAATCTTTCTACAACCTATAAAAGGTTTACATCAATAATTTAAGCTAAGGTGTGAAGAACTATATGATGCCTAAGTTTAAATTTAAATTTGTGGCGTGTTGGGATTTTGTATGGCCATGACATCTGAAGGCAAATTCATGTGCGACCCCCCACCCTCAATAGGACCAACCACTGAGGGCTCCATGCAGTCTCAGCCACATTATATCTGGCACTACTCCTCCATAATCTGCCTTCGCCGCCGCGTGCAACCCTCAAAGCCTTAAATACATCCTCTACTCTAAAGTGCTGTTACTAAATATTAGCAAACCATACTGTTTTCACTACACGACCATCTAAAAACACTGCCGTTTTTCCTGTCGTATCTCAGTAGTCAGGAACAGCTTCATCTCCCTTTTACCCCGAAATGTTCACTCCACCTCCTTTTTTTCCGCCAGTCCCCTCTAATTGATTTAACAGATTTTGCTGGGCACGGCACAGCTACCCCACAGCCAAGTTAAACTGGACGCAAAGTCACAAAGATGGCCTCTTCAGTTCCGATCTTTCTTTGCCCAGTTGCTTTGGTTTCAATGGTACAGCATGCAGATTTATTCAGATAGTTCCACAATTGCTCAGAGGAATGGCTCCCCCTCTAAATATTCCAGTTCTTTAGATGGTTTTGTGATGACAAGCACAAACCAAACATAGAGGGATGGTGAAGTGAAAAGCATAACAAAATGATGGGAAAACATGTTCTCGAGACCTAAAAAGCAGAAATTGGATTCAGAAGTTTATGTATTCATACTTATCAAACATTTTAAGATTTTGCTAAATTGCATCTACAAACTGATTTGTATTTCAAAAAAGTTGTATTTGACACAACACAAATTATAGCACAACCATTTAGTAGAATTTTAAACAAATAAAGTCTGATATACATTACACAAATTTGATTTTTCCCACACTGGTCAAAACCTTCACAAATAACTACTCATTGTCATCAGATCTGCAAATCTTAGCATCTTTACCAACTTATAGTGTAATATTTTTATCTCATTCCTTGCTGCAGAACAGCTCAAGCTCAGCTAGATTGGATAGATAGTATTGATAAAGACAACTTTCAAGCCTTGCCTAAATATTCCCAATTGGATTTATTTCTGAACTTTTACAGGAGTATTGTAAGATGTAATGATTTGATCGAAACCATTTCATTAATACTCTGGTTGTATGCTTCAGGTTCTGCAGGAAGGTGAACTTCCAGCATGGTCAAAAGTCTTCTGCAGCTTTATTAACAGGTTCTTAAATCTATCTGCTTATTTTATTACCTCTGACCAGTTTTCCAGTTCCTGCTAAGCATAATAGTCCCCACAGAATGACGCCTCCCCCACCATTGTATTCACATGGTAAAAATGTCTTCAGGGTATTGTACAGTGTTTTTCTTTTTTACACAAACACAGCATTTTAAAAGTAAATCAAAATAATCAATTTTGGTCTATTCTGACCAAACAATTCTTCTTACAAATATCTTTATAATGCACAGGGCTTAACAAGATAAATGCATTTTATACAGGTGAAGCCACATGTAATTAGTTCACCTCTGAATCCAGTAGGTTGCATTTGACTGTAGTTTATGGGTGTCAGAGTAGAGGTGACAAAAGCTTTTAAAAAAAAAAAAAAACAATTTGAAAACCAAGTGTACTTTGCTTTTGGCTTTGTAATTATGTGCTACTTCGTGTCAATTGTCCCGATAAAATACATAAAACTGTGTGTGACTTTAATGTGAGAAGTCCAATGAGTATGAATGTTCCTGCTAAGTGCTGTAGATGTTAAGACATAAAAATTTTCCAATGTAGCCAAAGTACAATGTAAAGAGATCCGAGGTTCCTGTTTTAGCATCACTTAAAAGTGTAACAAAAATCTGTTTCTTGACAAGTGTGTGACTGAATGACTGAGGATTTGTGATGCTGTGATGAAACCGGGTGCAGGGTGCTTAAAAGAAAGCTTTGCAATAAAACGGATGGAGGAAGGATTCTGTGGTGGAGTACAGGGGGGTGGTACATCGTGGAGTGCTTTGCATCTCAGTTTTCATGCAGTTTGGGTTGAGTGTGTACGTAAGGGGTCGACAACCGTGACCCCATCACCTCCTTAGTTGCCTTTTCCTGGATATCTGGATATAGACATCTAATTTCCAACCTCAGCTGTCGCTCTGTACATGCGTATGCATGCATGTGTGAGTGTATGTAAGCATATTTTGCTCTACATACATTTACACACATTTCCTCTAATTACATTTCTATACCAAAGCTGCATATCAGTTTCAATTTGTTTGCACAATTGGCTTAATTAAAACAGAATCACCCTCAATTTCTTTAGCTGCACACCACTGTCTGGGCAGCTAGACACTGGCTGAAATATACATGCATGCAGAGTACAAAACAGAATCAATATTAATGCAGGCCTGAGTTCAGAGACATGTCATACAACTCGTATACTATAGGCAGGGGAAGTACGTCAGCTGGGAACATAAAGTATCTGGGTCAAGGAGGCTGGAGGAGTCTAAAGAAGGTCTGTTTAAATTAATTACTGCTTTCTGGGTAGTTCCACCTCATAGCTCACATGATTAATGTAGTTCAGAGTGATCATTAATTTATTTACCCATTTAATGTGAAATGTCAAAGTTGACAGATTGTCAAAGCAAATGTATTTCCTGTAAATACTGTAAGATACTTGCCATAGTACGTGGTAGTTGTGACAAAGTATTTATTTCTCAAATATTTGTTCTGTTTTTAGTTTTTTTGACACATGTAAATGTTTAGGTTAACAAAATAACATTTTATTATCAGTGAAAGATAATCTAAGTTTCTAAATGAAGATTTGATCAGGGGAAAGAGCTATCCACAGCCACCTGACCGTATGTGAAAATATAATTGCCTCCCATGTAAAGTCAATAAATGAATGTAATTGTCCACATTTTTGGTTAGCCACAGCTAGATCTGACCTGACTTTTAGAGTAAATACATTATTGAACTCAAGCCTGTCTGTCAATATCAGGTCTGTCAATATCAGGTACAAAGTGGTAAAAAGGCTAAAATGTCTCAAGAAGCAACAACTTATACCCTGTCTAAACAAATTTCAAATGAATGAACAAAATTACTGACAAATAGAAATCTACCAAAGGCAGCTGCCATTTCAAAGGCTTTGGTGACTGGTGTATGAATCTTGACTAATAAGATGTCACCACAACCTGTGACAATGAATGCTATTTATTCTCACAGAGGTTTCCAAACAGGAATCCAAACACAGTCACAAACCAAGTCTCCAGAGACAAAATGTCCCAGATTTTAACAGCCAGCCAGGCCAGAAGAAGAAGAAAAAAGTAAAAACATGAGAAATAGATAAATATAAAACTACTGCACTGTTTACAATTGTAAAGGCTACACTGCAGTACACTTCAGGAAAACACAGGCAGACCTGTCTTGCTGCATCTTGTATTTCTGCTTATTTCAAAACGTATCCAACATATAAAAGTATTTGGATAGAACAATACGTTCTCAGTTTTAAACATGGAAATATTTCTTTACAAAATACAAAACATCTGTTGCAGATGATGGGCTTGCATGCTATTTCACTGCGTAGTAAAAAGGGCAAATAAAGTACAGGCTCAGGGGTAAAAACAGCTAAAAAACAGAAGGTACGGTAGCAAAAACACAGCTGGTTGGACAAGCAAAACAGTTTATGGACAGTGGTGACTTTCTTTTTTATATTCCACCAGAATACTTGAATCAAATTGCTGAATTATTATTCAGCAATTTGACTATTGCTGAATATTCAAATTACAACACCTTTGATATTGCAAAGGCGTATGGAGGCCTGCTGATGAACCATTTGTTTGATTCAGGTGTTTCTATAAATTCAAAGTTGAATCATCTGAAACAGCCAGTCTGTTTAAAAGGTTTAGTTTCTTTTTTCTCAAGTTACAAAGTGGTAGAAAATTAACAGAAAGCCTAGAATACTGTAAAAGGAATTGCAAAAGTGCTTAGTTGAATTATATGAGTCCCTTTTATGTCCTGCTCTTTATAGAATATCCCTGAGAGTATATTTAGCTATATTTGCCAGTTAATTGACTGGACTATCATGTAGCAAACATATTATCAGCTGCTTACTAAATATGCATCTCTACCTTTTTAGCACAAACTACACCTTTAAAAAAAACACACAATATCGACAGGTGGCTTTCCTTTGCTTTCAATCCCATGACTTTCCAAACAGCTGACTTCCTCACTTCCTATCTCACAAATAAGAGAAATGTGTAGGAGTGACCAATAGTGCTGCTTAACAAGACTGGAACTGCCAAGCATGGAGTGCTGCGGAAAAATCACTCCACATCTTTCTGTCATCTCGTTGAAACCACTGTAAGCCACAGGAACTGTAAGATGGAAAAGTTTTGGTAAACTTTTTTTTTTTTTATTTGGTATACGGGTATTCCATCTATGTTTACTCTTCTAGTCTAGTGAGATGGAGGCATTGTGATACCCATGCAACTAAATGATCTAATTTATTTAAAAGTAATAATAACAATAAAATAAATATTTATAATATAAATCATATTAAGCCCACTTAAGCAAGTGGGCTTAATATCTAGTAAGTTACTTACTAGATATTAAATTCTCCATCAACTCCTTAGTTAGAGGAGCGCCGGCAGCTCCAAGTACACATAAACTATAGATGTACTTGGAGTACTGTTGTTTTGAAGCATTACTTTTTACAAATTCCAAATAATCATTTTTGGAATTATGATTCCTAAAATGATTATCTGACTCTAACCAGGGATTTATTTTAACCTCTTGCTTTTTTTTCCACAGTAGCAGCCACAGATTCAAAACGTTGTTAAACTTGGTCCTCCCAAGAGCATACAAATGCTGTCTCTCACGCGCAGACATAAATAACGCACTTGTGAACCATTCGTGAAGCCGCAGAGAAAGTGAAAACACAGCTGGGGGTTCTTCACCTTCCTCTTAACCTTTAAGACCAAGTCAAAGTTCTGCAGTGCTCCAGAGTCAGGGCTGCTTGAGTATATGTGTTACTTGTGTTTTTATCCACAAAACCATCCAATGTGTGATAACAATAACTTAGAAAATACAGAACGTAACCTGCTGAAAATAAATTTTGCCGTCAAGGTGAATCAGCAGCTGCTTTTGATCATCACTCACCACCCGTCCCCATTCAAGTGCGCTTAATATCCCACAAGGGCAAAGCTGTTGAGTGGAACCATGTCAATGTCGATGTCAAATATTACTGAACCAATGTTGAAGCTCAGATATATGTCCTTACAGCTTGTCAAGCAAATAGTTTTGAATTGTATCCTATGGAGGAAAGCATCAACTCTGCATTGTATCAGGGGGAAGGAAAAACTTTGACTGGAAGCAACTAAGCAATGTGGAAGACATTAAAATGTACAATCAACTACCTCATTAGTCAACTTGTTTCAGATGAAAATTAAGCTGTATGGTTATATTAGTACTGTGGTATTTGTTGTAATTACTGTTTGTTTAAGAGTCTGTACCACTAGGCCTGTCGCGATAAACAATAAATCAATTAATCGCACGACAAAGTAAAACTATCGACCTCATTTCAATTATCAGCTTTATCGTTTCTGAATGAAAAAAGTCTCAACTCCGGTGCTTTCCACTGACCCTCTCTTCCTCATTTCCTTAGTGTAATGCCCAGCACACACTACACAATCTAAGAGCTATCAGCCGATTGTGGGCCCATTTTCAAAATCTAAGAAACCACATATTAGGCGATAGAAATCCTAGGAATAACGGTTTGATCAAACCGTGTGGTCTCCAACAATGGGCAGAAAAGAATAATAATGACAGATCTATGTACCACTAAGCCCACAAATACTTATATACATCATCCAAGCCTTCACCTAATTATTGTTCTTGGCTTTAAAATGTCTGTTTTCTTCACAGATCAGGAATTTTGTCAGAAATTAATTCTTCCACACACAGTTGTAGCCATAAACTTTCTTCCTCCACATACAATGAGAAAATTACAACACGTGAACACGGTACACCACATGAATCATTAATTATCAAGCTAAAAGAGGAAAAGGTCAAAGACAAAACACACAGATGATAGCCACAACAATATCAGGAAGAGGGAAACAGTAGATCCAATGTCGTAGCTCCACCACACGTGGCAGAACAAACCTATCCTAATCTGCTTCTGCATTCCATCTCATGAAATAATCAGTGACACAGCCAAGTAGCAAGCCAGCCATATTCGGATCAGATCATGTTATTGTTTCTGAAAATGCATAAATAATAATCAAAGAGATAAGATAATTTGTTGAGGAGTTTGCCAGCTGGCTAATTGTTGGGGTGAAAGGAGGTGAGTATCGTCAGAAGAAAAATCTTAAAAGCTTAATTTCTGCTTCTTCTTCTGCTTTGGGGGTGACAGTTCTGGGAAATCTATCAAGAACTGCAATTACTTAACTCTGGGTCAGAAACTGAGACAGTTACTTGGCTTACTAGATATTAAATTCTCCATCAACTCCTTAGTTAGTGGCGCGCCGCAGCTGTTCTCTAAGAAAATGCCTTTGTATCATATTACTTTATTTCCCTTCTTGTGGTAAGTCTGGGGTTTGAGCCTGTCTGCTTTTGTTTAACACCTCAGTTAATATGACAATATAAAATCATGATGAAAAGACACACAAATGTGGTTGAAACTTTAAATGAATCATTTTTTGCTTGATGCGAAATTGTATCACGAAACAAAAACTTTTGCATCTTTCCTTGTTTTGTTTTTTGCATGCCACACAACTAATATCCAAGTCCCTTAGTATATATAAAAATCTGCTTTACCTGAACTACACATTTCTCAGCACTGTGCAAGTGTTTGAAGTGTTCAGAAGCTCAGATCATCTCACTAACTTCATTAAAAACACATGAGGTGCTTCACAGGCAAGCTCTCTCCTCTTCCCTCTGAGCAGAGTCACTTTTTTTAGTATATCTAGCAACCAGGTGGAAATCATCTTTATTCAACCAGAGCCACATTCTTATCTTTTTTTCTTTTTATCAAAGTTGTGACATTAGCACATAGCTTCATTCATAAAAGTGTGAAATTAAATGGCCACATGACTGCATTCATCTTGGACTCAGACAAAAAGATTTAATAAAAAGCTCTAAGCAGGAATCTCTTAAGGTAATTAAAGTGAACAGACACAGCGCTAAGATTCATGATAGGATAATCAATAAACAGAAGATTATAATTCTCAGCGATAAAACCCTTACCATATGAAAGATAAGTTAACTTACACCATTCTCCTGAAGTTGTATTAATATCCAAAGACATTAAAAAAGAAAGGTTGACTGCTATTAAATTTTTAAATGATATTTCTACATAAGTGGAGTAAAGGTTTCATGACCCACTGCTGGTGTTCCAAAGAATCAATTTTGACAAATTCAGTCCAAGTTTTGTTATGCTTTCTTAATGTAAAGAGACACCAATGGCAAAAAGAACATCCACATAATATTTTAGTAAACATTGAGTTTGCATAAAAATGTATCCAGTTCAGACTTTATTGGTTGAAAATTTTAGATTTTTAAGTAGAGATGATCACATGCTTCATCTTTACTTCTTTGAGAACAGTGAACTAGTCCTTTAGTTTGGCTCCGAAAGGAAGACATTGAGCAAATGACTTCCTTTTGTATCAGGCTTTCTGTTTCTGCCTGGTACAGTACGCTCACCCAGAAATAGGTGTAACAAGTACATGTAAAACAATACCAAATTTTTCTGTTTTAAAGATTGGCAGCAGAGGAAAAGTCTATAGTTGAAGTGAATATTCTGACATTACTAACTGCATGGTTTGGCTTTGTAAGTGGGCATATTTAACCTATTTTTAGAAACATTTGCAATAGCTTGCAATAGTTATGTGTTTATGAAAAATTGAATTTGTTTTTTTGTCTAGCCTGTTTTTCTAGTCTAGACCACTCAAAGTGCTTTCTACTTCATCCACTTTTACCCAGCCACACTCACAAATACTCACACATATGCCAATACACAAATCAGTTGGTAAGTCAGAGTAAAGTGACCCGGGACGCATTGATATGTCACAAGAAGAAGCTGGAAGCAAACACAACATTCCGATTTCAAGACAACTACTCAACCCACTGGGCCACAGTCACCAACTATGTTTATATACGGTCATGCATAGCTTACTAAAAACAAACTGTTCTGTGGTTTCCTCATATTTCCAATAAGTCATCTGCCTCTTCAAAGCACATTTTCCTCAAAGCTTGATTTTGTCTGCTATTACATTATCAAAATATAAAAAAATATTTTTTTTCCACTTCCGTTGAAATATACAGATTCAGAATAGCCTCTCTTACTCTTCATTAGCAGAATAACACTAGGCATGCAACTGACATCCAAAAGTTTAACTGTGGTAAAAGTGAAGTTTAATGTAGGCTAAAATTTTGCTTTTTTAGAATGAACAGCTCATGACAGCTACAGATTCCACCTGACCAGATGTCTTTGATTGGTCCATTGTGTGCCATATTTCAACTCAGCACATCATTCAGTTTAAAGGATCCCTTCAGCCAGGACAAAGACGCTGAGTAATGAACAGCAGGTAGATCAGAAATGGGCCTCAGAACAAACAGAAATTGGACTGTACTGTCTCAGGGCTCCAGCTCCACTCTGCATCCAACAGGAGAGTCCAGTAATTTCCTTTGCCTGGCTGGCTAAGGCATACTGTAATATCTTCTCCAGAGTCATGGAGAAATAAGTCTCAACACCATATGTAAGAGTATATAGACAACATAAAACATTTTAGGAACTCAAATATTATTCTCAGGTGTTGCAAACGTAATCACAAGTGTTAAATCCATGATTTACGTTCATTTGATTATTACAAAAACAACAAAAACCCAGAGATAAAAGTTATAAAGTGAAATCTAAAAAAAAGATTCCTTATCAGCTGGGATCTCCTTTCTACTAGTAAAGCTATTAATAACTGTCCGGCTTTAGTGTGGCCAGATGACTCAGACACAAAGTGATTTTCCAGAAAACTAAACATCTCAGGGCTCGTTTCTCCTCACACAATGCCCTAAATCCGCTAAGCACTGGTTCAGGGTCCACGTTTTGCATGATAAATTAGAATGGCATCAAAATCCCCCACAGTATATAGAGTTTATGCCTTGTGTTATGTCTAAAGTGGTGGGTGAGAGGTAAATAAAAAAAATTTTTTTTTAAACCCCAACACAGTCCTCAGGGTTCAGCATCAACCAGTCGGTGAAAGATGAAGGGTAAATATTTCCATTGGCTACTTGGGGAGCAAAGGAGGAGGAGAGACAATCTCTTTTTTTTTGCCATTAATCCTCATGTTTGCTTTCTGCTGGCTGTCATCTGCTAGATATTTGCCAGTGTAGAGCTAACCGTTTTGTAATATACGGCATAATCTACTGGAGAAGATGCTAATATTTATTTTTGCTTCATTTTAACTGAGTTGTAGTTGCATTTGAAGGAATTGAATGATATGCGTTCAGAAGGCTTCACAGTTAAGAATATAATGGTGAGGTAATGTTAGGGTTGTGGTTACTGTGCAGGCGTATGTGTGATTGAGAAAGAAGGAGGGAAGTCTCTGAGTCACTTTCCGATATTTGTATACAGATGGTTATGCCTCAAGAGTAAACCTAAAGCCACAAAAGAACTACTCTGAAGTGCAACTAAACTAACGGTCCAAAACTGTGGGATTCTGTTATGAAAATGCTTTCTGTTTTTCCCTCCCGTCTTCCTTTGTTTTTCTCGTTGGCAACAATGTCAAAGAGAGATAAGGCAGATTTTACCAGAGATGCACCGAGAAATCAGCTGTTGAGAGAAACTCTAAAGTCAGGTCTTTTGCCAGTCACTGAATGCAACACAAATGCGTCCAGGTAGCACAAATGCACTTTTCACTATGGCAGTTGTCACTTAGAGGAAAAGACTCAAAGTTACCAATTCCAATATTAGTAACTATTTTAAATTATGTCCAGAGGAACCTCAAATTGAGATATGTCTGTAATTACTGCAGGCTGTAACATAGCGAGAGAGAGCAAGACTTTCAGTATGTAACAGTTAATATAACCTTTCAGACCACATTACTGTTTCTCAAGTGCATTGACCAATGTAATCCTGCTTATATGTTTTTTTCATTATCATCCATTCCAATTGCTTTCAAGATTAAGATAAAACACTACTTTCTAACGGTTAGTCAAAGCTCAGGACTGGTTAAGATGTCAACCCTGTTTGACCATTCACATCAAGTATGTCATACATTTTCATTGTTGTTCCAATATCATATTACAGCTCCTAAATTAATAAATGTCTATCTGCAAAGTTTCGCAAAAATGGGTACAAATAAAGGTCACTAAACGTTAATTGATGCATGTCTGGAGTTTACACAAGAGCTTTCATACATGACCGTTTCGTATGTATTTCATTTTACACATTGCTTCCTGTGAGTTGTGTATTGTAAGAAGTTGTTTTGTCTTTGTCATGATATAGAATGATAAAAACACTTCAAGCAAATACATATTTGTACGTTTTATGTGGGTTATGTGGTGGCCTAAACTGTATACAACACTCATGGAATTTCAGTGTCAAAGTGGGTGGCAAATGTGCAATCTGCAATGTGTATTCCGATTCCAAGTAAACTCCCAAGGCAGCTTGAGAATGCAAGAAAACATCAGCCAAACGTGACAAAAAGCACAAACAATAAAACTGAAACTACAGAAATCTATGTGATCAAACAAACTTCATCAAACAAACTTTACCTGTATACATCAGCAAGATTCAGACAGAAAATCTAATTCATGTTGTTCATCAAATACAATCCAAAGAACAAATCAAGGCTGATGCCAAGTTGCAGCTATTATGGATGTGATGCAGCTCAAAGCTGTAATATTAAGTCATTCAGCAGATGTTTCTGTCACAGAAGTGTGTGAGTTTCCAGCTTGGCCCTGCTGAAAATCAAGCCTGTGACCCCATCTGACTCTTTACTCACTCGTTCAGCAATGCAGAACCACAGAAAGTGCAAGACAAACAGCAGACTGTTTATTCTGTTGATAAACTCTAAACGGACTTGACTCAAAACTGAAGGAACTGACCTCTCTGCCTTGACAAGCTGATACAGACACCATTAAAGACATTTATTTTCAAAATCCTTTTGAGATATGTTGATGTAGATGAGTAAAACCACCTTTTAAAAAGGGGCCCAGGCAGACAGCTGAGTTACCAGACTTCAAAACCAACCCATCAAAATCACTCTGCAATGCAATCTTGGCTGAAAATATTACTGATAATTAAACTCCAAAATGAGTTCACGGTGAAATAGTTGAGAAAACATACTTGGCTGTTCAAATCATGTTCATACAAAGAAAAGTCTGCTCCTCTAAGCTGCTGATAAGAGGAACCATAAGTTGTTTGTACAGAGGCCCTATACAGTCACTGCTGTACCAACTAGATATCCATATGGTTCATGTTAGAAACCGTCCTTCTTGCACACCCTATCACTCCACAAAAAAAAAAAAAAAAAGAACTAAACTAAACTCGCTGTGGTTTTTATGCAGACCAGAGGCTGACATCGAGGCCAGCGGACTGCTGAGCTGGAGCGTGCAGGAACTGTTGAAAAAGTATAGAGTAACAATGCGAAAAACGTCTGTATCCTTCAGAGCAGCAGAAAAGCAGAAGCTGTGGAATTAAGTGAAGCTGACATCAGATATGCCTAACTGTTGTGGTCAGGCACTCAAATGTAACCCTGGGTTCTCCATTTTTAGGTTTTGGGCATACAGACATCACTGGGCAGCTATAAATACATTTTTATGACAAAAGAAAAATTAAGTTGAGTCAGAATCAGTTTTTCAGAAAGCCTAACAAAGTCAAAGCTCTCTCAATGTCTTGCTTTTTCAGTCTATAAAGATGTAGTTTATCTTTATAGACTTTTGTTTTTAGTTCTTTCCTCTTGTGATTTGTGTATCTCCAGGAGATATGCACCAATCAGCCTTTTCTGTTGCCAACATTCATACATTGCCAGTTTTCCTTTCAATCTGAGCTGCTGATCACACATTTTCAAAAACATAAATATATGATTAGTGACAAAAAGTGCACCATATCTGTTTTGAAACTTAAAACCTGGAATTTCTTAGTTTTAATGCATTCAATGTGTAGGGACGAAAAAAGAGCAGATTTTTCTTTATTAAACCAGTGGTTCACTGATCTGAAACCTTCAAGTGAGAATTGGTCGATTCTGATTTATGGCTGAATGACCGATGCATCCAGTATCCAATCAAGTTTTGACACACTTTGAGCAACTTTGTAATGTGTGGTCACTGAATGCTGCCAATGTTGGAGAAAAAACAATCAACATAGTGGTAGCAAATATTTCCATATGGTCCAATAACCTTCTTTGGCATGCCAGGACTGTTTTATTTTTCCATTGAGGTCTCAATAAAACAGGAATCATGCTCTTCAATTTGTTTGCTGCCTGAGGTCAATATTAAATGTTTCACTATGATCCACTGATCTTGAGTTGCTTTTATAGCCCCTCTACTACATTGTGGCTTTGCACAGCAGCCTGAACAGCTGCCAGCTCTGCATGCAAGGTGAAGATGCAGGATGAACCCCTATAAGGAAATATCTAACGCCCCCGCCCAGCCATCAAGAGTTTATTTCAATTCTAGGTCCCAACAGAAAAAAATTAACAGCAAATAGAGTGAAGGTGAAAAAACAAGAGTCACTTACATTCATGGGACTCAATCCGGCTGTGGATGTGCGCTCCGGTTATAACCTGATTAGTATGCAAACGGGTTTCCAATCTCCCCCCAGACGAGAGCCAATCTGCCCAGGCAAAATCTTGAATGGAGAGAGCTTTTTGGGGTTGATTTGATAACATCCACACAAAGACGGCAAGTGTGCCAATTCCACAGACTGTCTAATCCGGCCAAACAGAACAGCAGGTTAGGCTACTCCACCGGTGAAGATTCTTTCTCTGTCAGGTGAGCGCGTTTGGATCATTTGGGAAGCTGATCTGCCTCTTCTTGCTCTGCAGCAAAATATTAAAAAAGGAGAGAGACAGAGATCCTCCTGCGCAGCTCAAGCCGGGATCTTGCCGCCTGTCTTAAATGTTTTTATTTCACCCTTTTCTCCTTCTCTCAGCATCCAGTCCCTCACAGCCGCTTAATGGAGCTGTGCACCTCTCTTGCTGAAAGCCGACTCCTCCGCCACAAGGCCCAGCCCCCTATACTCGTCTTCGTCCCCTCCTCCGACACATCCTCCCCTCGTTTACCGACCGCTAATTTATTCGGGTAGCCACACACACAAAAGGGGGGAACAGAGGACAGGGAGGCAAGAGGAAGGCTGTTGAATACAGTGGAGAGATGAGAGAGCAGACTTTGGTGCCCCCCAGCTCCATTCAGTGGAAGTAGTCTTTGTAGAGACAAAAGAGGGTGCCTGCACTTCTAAAGGAGCTCCAGCTCCCTATGAATTACTGGAATTAGTCGTCAACCTTTTTGTGTTACAGGATAATAAACTAAGCATATGGATGGCAGTTGCTTTAACTAGTTTTTGGCATCAATCTACCAGCTTTGAAATTCAACACAATCTCATATGTTAGACAAAGATCATATGTGAATAGCAGTGTTCAACTCTAGCTACAGATTGTTTACTCAGTTTGGTTCTTAACTTTGATTAGGCCATTCTAAGAGCCTAAGTATTTTGTGGTAGAACCCCAGACATTGAACTTCTGTTCCATCCAACCTCTGCACCATGCTGCTGCCCCCTCCATGTGCTGTGCAGTGTTAGCTTTCCACCACCTTCTTTGCGTGAAGGTCAGAAAGTTCAGCTTTGATTTCATCAGCCAAGAGCACCTTCTTCCTGACCTGCGACACTGAAATTGCTTGTGGCCCACTGTAAATGAGCCGTATTTTACCCTTCTTTACAGTGTATTTCTTCAGCTCTCGATGGCTAGTTTTGCTTAGTGTATTTCTAAAGTTGCACTATTGACAGATTCTTCCACCTTTAGATCTCTGATGTTCTTCCAGAGATGACCAGACATTATTTTATGGGTTTGTAGTTTTATCATACTCTTTCCAAACATTGAAAACTGAGAACAACAATCTAAAACTTAAGCCTACCTTCAACTTATTCTAATTTTTTTGTTTTCATTGATCTTTGTGATGTTTTTTTCCACTAATTTCTTCTAGTCAATCTTTGAAGTGGTTTTTTTTTACTATTATCTAATGAGATGAAATACACATGTAGACTTTGTTTTCTAATTAGTTGACTTCTGAAGTCAATTGGTTGCACTTGATTGCACTTTTTTAGAGATAACAAAGAAGATATGACAGGATGCAATGGCAAACCACACTATTCAGATTTTTATTTGTGAAACAAATTGAAAATTAATTAGATATAGTTTTTCTTTTCCTTCACAATGATGAGTTTCTTTGTGTATATAAAAATCCAGAAAAAATACATTGAAGTTTGAAATTACAATGTTGGTTGGTTGACTGGTCAATTGATCGACTGGTTGATTGATAATAGGATAGATTTTTTTATTATTATTATTCATTCGTCAAATAATTTGTTATCTATGCTTTAAAGCACTAGCAACAATTTAAACAACTTGACTGAAAAGGTACAACCAAAAGCACAAGGCTAATATTTATACCTGTCTTACAACGTGACAATGTAAACATTTTCAAGTGATATGAATATTCCTGCAAGCCACCGTATTTAAAAACCCCAAGAACAGCTCAATCCAAATACCAATACAGAGATTGCAATACCTTATATAGTTATAAGATTAAGAACCTGGAAGCAGAAACAGCAGATCAGCCAAAGCTGAGCTCTGAGCAGAGACACACTATTTAGACTACTAGATTCAGTAGGATGGGAGTAATTCATCACCCCAGATTTTAGGTCAAGCCTCTAACTTCTTCACTGAGGCAGAACGAGGGAGAAGATGAGGAGGAGGGTGACACCATATACAGGATTTTAGCACTGGGCGTGGGTCTGAAGATGGGTGTTAGAGGTGCAGCATAAGGACAGCAGTCAATTTGTTTCTTATTTTTCTAGGAGACGTTCCATCAGATGATATGTTGCAGGCAGTGTGGGGGAAATTAAGCATTTAAATCTTTAACCACTGAGTGTTACAACACCGGCCATGACATGACAGCAAGACACTGCATATATTAACCACTTAACTATGTGTGAGGCCCAGTTTGTTCCCAGACCAGGATAAGTTGTTACCATTTGAAAAGGATATTTATATGCAAAAGAGAAAAGGGAAATTTATAAGTTGATGATGTTGTAATTACACAATATCTTTATACCAAAGCCAACTTCGTGGTTTGGATTCAGGTGCTAGAACTTAATAAATAAAAGGAAGGGTGGAGTTATAAATGTTAGTAAGTACTGCTTTTGATGGAAGACTATTTCAAGACTCAGGGTTGATTGCTATGTAATAAATTTGATTTTTTTTACTACTCTTTGCAGTTTATTGATGGCAAATTTAAATGTGACTCAAAAATCTTTATTAGGGTGATAAGAAGTGCTGTTGGATCACCTGAATATGGAGCTCTGAAAGCGAATACATTTATCTAACAATTTCAGATTGTTGTGCTGACAACAGGAGGCTCTTCATACTTCATACTTCATACTTAAAAGAAAAATAAATGAATCTTTTTGGATGTGCAAATGTATGCATCTATAAATTTGCTCAGTGTCAGCTGTTGTGTGAACATTTGCCACAGAGACAGTGACACAGTTTTAACTGAGAACAGATGGATAAGGAGTGAAACTTTTGGGCTGGCTCCCTATGATGAAGGAGACCAGTACAGGATTCATATCAGTGCTCCACACATCCATATATCTAACCTCTTCCTGACTTTCTGTAATATAGAGAGACATACAGTATAATTGCACACACATACACAAAAACATTTATAGTGAACAATGATTTATTCTGGCTCCTGTTTAGCCTCTGTTCATTAGTTCCCCCCTCTAATCTCAATAATTGACAATCTGATCAGGACTATCCTGCATTGTATTAAAAAACATTTCTGATTTACATTCTTTGCTCTAAATAAGATTTGAATGTATTACAACTCTACCCATTTCATACAAACCTAGCTAAAGTTATATAATAATGAAAAAGAAGTCCCCCGGACTAGAAAAGATGTCCAGAACCAAGATTACCGATGCTGGACATATCTCATATTTTGATCAGCATTTACAAAAGCAGAAATAAATGTGCCATGGTGGTTGAAGTAGGGCTAAAATCTGTGAGGACCTTTGGAAATGGATTGTTAGGATCTAATGAAGGGTCCTGTCTATACTGGCTGAACTTCCTGGCTGACTTTCTCTGCTATACAAACATTCTCCTACAGTTGACTGCAACTCTGTGAGGACTCTGACATGAACCAAAGCGGTAAAATGGGAGAAAATTAAATGTTTGCCAGTTCAGTGAACTGAAGGAAATGTTGAAATGCATCATTATTAAAAGTAGAGGACAAATTTCTTTTGACAAAATGTTTCTTAACAATAATGCAGCCGTAATGATTGTCATACAATGCACACTGGTTGATTCTTAATAGCCTCATAAAGTTCAAAGGTGCTAAACAAGAAAGAACAGACCTTTTCTGTTTTTCTGCTACATCTACTAGGAATTACAATGCCATATCCCTTTAACTATTCCAAATTGTCATGTTTTAGAAAACTAATGAAACATTGTTGTGGAGGTGTAATGCTGAGGAGAATTTTTTCTTTAACAGAGACAGAGAAGCTGATCTGTGATGATTTTCCTATGAGTTGTCACTCCACCTCTGCAGGGTGGAGGCTGAGCTTCAACTTATTTTTTTTCAACTCATAGAAAAGTTAAGAAAACATAGACTGAAACATAGATTTCAGTCTATGTTCCACACTTACATATGGTCATGTCTGACTTGCATAGTTGCCCTCCTTGTGACCAAGAATCTCATTAAAGGTAAGATATTTGCCAATACCTTGTCTGATTTATCTTTGTTATCCACTGCAAAGATCTTCCCCTCTTCTCCCACTGACATCTCCTGGAAGAAATAGTGACCAGTCAAGCTCAGAACCACAAATTCCTGTTCTTTTATAACATCTTAATTACCTATTCCGTCCGCTTCTGGAGAGTTTTCCTAAATGTGGGTCAGTAAGCTGCCCAAAACCATGACAGACTGATTGATGCAATTTAATTAAGTGTTCCATTTTTATTCAGAAATTTAAATTTCCTAGTTTGTTGTTGGAAAAAATATACTGGAGAAGCTCCTGGAAGTTATGAGTGGGGAAGTTGGAGATTTCTCAAAAATCTGAAATGGCTGCCATGCATTAAAAACCTACTCACAGAAGTAAATGAAAATAGCTTCTTTTTTTTTTGCACTTCTGCTGATATTTACCTCATGACATTTTTTGCACACATATAACTAACTATTCAATATATTGTGTTTAAAAGATGTGCATTGCTTTTTTTTAACAATTTTGCATGGCTTCCAGGAGTTAGTCTGGTCATTGAGCACTTCCAATAGAAAATCTCACTGGAACAGATACAGAAGAGAATAAGAGCATGTTTATGTCTTTTTTTCTGAACTCACTATGAACCTGTCTAGCCTTCCAATGTGCTAATGAAAAAAAAGATTTAAAATGGTTTGACTACATCACTTTCTAATATTGTTGCTGTTTCTCCCAATGGTCCAATGTAACCCTGAATCTATTTAGGTGTCGGCCCCAGCTATCTGATCCACCTTTTCCTGCGCAGCGGGATGAGATGAGGTCACAGCTTTGCTTTGTGACTCTGTGTCAAAAGAGGAAAAAGGGGGTGGTTTGGTTAGGCTTTCCTTTCCCATGACCAAAATATTACTGGAAAGCCTGAATGAGGTCTATTTCATTCAAACAGATTTTCTGTAACACTGCAAATCTGCTACCTGACTTTTACAACGGAGTAAAACCCTCCTTGTAATTATCTGGCATTTAAAAACCATTTCTTGAACAGGCTTCTATTTTTATAGCTAAATTGACGGCTCACAGCTGATTACAATTGATATCAGTATTAGAATAGCACCCTTCTATAAATTTTGCTTTCAAAATGAACCAAATGGAATCTTTACTTGTTTTAGTTTTCTTCATTCCTTCCATTGCTTTTTTTAATCCATTAGCCAGACCTCTCTTTAAATATATGTAAACAAATCAATGAACATTTGTGTTTCTACTTTAGAAAATAGCCAGCAAGGATTAACTGTCCAGGAAATGTAAGTCTAGAAATGTATGACGCAAGGCTAATCTATGCCATGCAATACCTTTGGCGCGTTGTGCTACATTTTTTATTTCTCAAAATGCAGATT
Source organism: Poeciliopsis prolifica (assembly GCF_027474105.1). Taxonomy (NCBI): domain Eukaryota; kingdom Metazoa; phylum Chordata; class Actinopteri; order Cyprinodontiformes; family Poeciliidae; genus Poeciliopsis; species Poeciliopsis prolifica. The sequence continues at coordinate 6,264,841 of NW_026562408.1, forward strand.
GAAAGCCAGACATTAAGAAACACTGAATTATACTAACAACAAACACTCAGCTTTAATTTTAGGACTTGGAGCCAGATTTCCTGCTATGTGTGGCTTCCTGTGAATGGTTTTTAACTCATTCACTGAATTTAAACAGCATATTGTTTACATGGGTATTAACTCCTACAGCTTTTGAACCATTTCTGGAAAAGAGTCTGTGGATAAATAGACTAGGACATGTAATTTTATTTTGTTCTGTAACTGTACTTGGCAAACACTTTGCATAAGGAATTGTGTCAAGAAAAATTATATCCAGTCATGACAGCTGTTCACCCTACAAAATCCTCTTTTCACTAATTCTATGCTAATTCTAAGCTTCATGTGCTGCTTTGAATGACACAATCTCTATTATATAACTGGAGTTTTGAAGATGTAAGAAGTTGTCTGTCTCTGACTCAACCGCACTAACTTTTTGAAAACCCATGTCAGTGCATGGCCTGTTTCCATTTCTTCAAGCTTCATTTGAACAAAGCTTTGCTCCATCAGCCCAACATTTGCTGAGAATTTTATCCTCTGCATGATCCTGTGAGAAAGGGGTGAACAGGGGCAAGAAGCAGTTTAGATTTTCTGCTGCAGCTGTTATTGCCCCTTGCACTTTTACATGCAGGACTGATAAAGGAGCAGTTCCTCTGACGAGTTTCCAGGTTTTGTACAATAAAGACAGATTACGCCACACTATCCATCTAACTGTTTCTCGCCTTTGTTGGTAAGTGTTGCCCTTGCACCTCACATACACCGCCTTGAAAAATAAGCTTCAAAGATGAACCAAAGGGTATTTAGTAGGATTTGTAAGATAGACAAACACAAAGTGGAGTTTAAGTTTAAGTGGAGTTTTTCAAGCTTTCAACAAAAAAAAGACAAAGAGTCTGCTGTGTCCTTATATGTGTCTTTTCAGTCAATTTTCCTGATTTTACTAAAATTACATCTAGAGTTTGCACTAGCTTTGCACAACTTGACGCTAAAATATTTGCCTCGTTTTTATTTTATTGTTTTAAAGTAGTTTAAATTCAGTTGGATTAAAAAGAGAGCATCTATGAGCAGCAGTTGTCAAGTTCTGACAGATTTTCAGTCGGAGTTAAGTGTGAACTCAAATCCTACTGATGGCCCATTCTTACAGATACCGTTAGGATCCAACCCTCCTCTTGTAGCTCTGGCTGTATGTTTGGGATTGTCGTCATCCTGGAAAGATCTACATCTAGTCTAAAGTTTTGCAGCCTCTAGCATGTTCTTCAGGTTTGTTCTCCATATTTATTTACATCCATTGAATCTTATCAGAAAAGAATCCCCACAGCATGATGTTGCCACCGTCTCTGTGATTTATTGTGGGGTTGCTGCTTTCATGTTGATTTGCAGCCTCCAAATTCTTGTGTTTCTCTGTGGGAAGATGTCTTTCAAGTTATGTGTTATTCCAAGTACTGTTTGCCCCATACACAATATTTAGCATGAAGGCTAAGCCTTACAGTTTTGAAGTGACCAGAGAACCTTTTTTCTTAACTGTGAACAAAAATTTTATGGCTTTCTTTCAATAACGACCTTCTTCTAACAACTTTTGCTCAATGGCCAGCTTTGTGGAGTGGATGACTAATAGTTGTTGTGTTAACAGATTGTCCCTCCTGAGTTGTGGATCACTGTAACTCCTCCAGATTTACGACTGGCCTCTTGGCTGCTTCTCTGATAAATGTTCTTTTTGTCCTCTCTGTCAGTTTCGGTGGACGGCCATGTCTTGGTAGGTTTGCAGTTGTGTCACCCTCTTTCCAATTTTGGATGATTGATTGAACAGTGCTCTAGGATATTCCATAGGAATATCTTTTTATAATCTGACCCAGCTTTGAACTTCACCACAGATATATCCCTGACCTATCTGTAATTGTTCTATTTTTGCTTTTATTGGTGATAAATATGTTTATTTTGGTTTGTTTTACATTAGAATTATGTTATCTTGACTAACCCTTCCTGGAAGAAGAAATGCTGTATTGCAATAGGAGCAACTTGGCTAAAAAAAAAGTCTTTATTATGGCAAATTGTTGCGCTGGACTTTATTGACGGGTGTCAGAATAAAGAAAGCTGAATACAAATGAATATCAATATTTTTTTCATTTTTATTTGTTAAGAAACTGAAAAAAAATATAATGTTATGCACTACTTTGTGTCCCAATAAAAACATTAAGGTCTATAATTGCAATGTGACAACAAATTGAAATGATTAAAGGCGTATGGATATTTTCAAGTCTCTCGAAGCATTTTTTCTACACATCTAATTCTATTCTAATCATTATTTAGCTTCCAGTCTTTGTTGGACTCAAATATTTGCAGATCTCGCCTTCCACGTTTGCACCCTTATTTCCCCCTTTCTCACTAATCTGTCTCTGCATGTCACCTCCTTTCCTCCCTCTTCCTGCTGCTATCAGAATGTTTTATTGTTTCAAAGCAAATTCACAAAGCAGACAGACAGATCACCTCAGGACGGCCTCTATATGAGACCTAAAATTGTTTACACTAAGAGGAAATCTTTTTACTTACATGCCATAAAACCTTGGCAAGGATCAAAAGAGGGCGTAATGTATTGATACAATTGAAATTAAATGCATGTTTTCCACAAAAAAGCCTTTATTTTGTCATGGTAAAGCAGCTGTGTTCATCTCATTAATGTCACACTGTAAATGTGTGGTGTGTGATAGCTGGACCAGCATGGAATCCAAACCGAGAGCTTTTGTTCTGTTTTACTCTTTACTCTAAACAAGCTGCTATGTCCCTGTTACAATTTTTTTCTTTTCAGAGAACCAGCTACAGCTGCTGGAATACTTTCTCCTTAAGATTTTTTCACTGGTTCATTGCACAGCATGAATACCTGCTGAAAAGCTTTTCTACCCAACATTGTGCTCCTCTTGTAAGCGTCCAACAAACAGGAAGAAGCTAATGCTGAGAACTTCCTAAATATGAGCCAACTCCTGTGCCCACAGCACAGGAGGATCCTACATGTGCATGCGTGTAGGCGTGTGTGTAGATGTGTGAGTGCGTGTAATGCTCGTCCATTCTGTTTCCTTCCCCTCAGCCTTTTTAGCCTGCGGATGCACGGCATCGTGGGAAAGCGTGATTTGCACCTCAGCACACACTCGTCGAGGACAGATTTAAGGGGTGTTTTGTGCCAGATGTGTTGCAGTGACATTTTAATAACAATTACTGTTAATGCTCTGGATTTATTGTCAGTGATGAAGTCTGAGGTAGTGGAGAAAATAAGCATCTTTAGAAAGAGGAGCTCAAAACTAATTTGTTACAATTTTTTCCTTTTTTTTTTTAGCTTTTAGCTGAGCTGATCTTTCATTGTATTCAGAGAAAGTTATAGACTTGGCTGTTGTGAATGGTCTGCGCCTTCCCACACACAAAGCACACTCCCTTCCTCAATCTATTATTCCAAGTCTCCCCAAAACTAAATTTACTGTGTTATTGGGCAACAGTTACAGTTTTGCCTATATGTGTACGTGTGTGATGCATGCATTTTGGGACTTTCGAACCTTGGCCAACCCTCCGAGACTTCTGAGGAAGAGGAAGATGAGAAGGTCAAGTGCGTAGAGGAGATAAGTTGTCAGTCTTGATGGCCTTCTGGATCAGCTGCTTCCTGTTTACTCCTGTGTGAGGAGTGTTGTCCCATGACGATAACAAGGCGTTCACCTTTGACTCCACCGGAACAGAAGCACATCCTGCAATGGCTGTCACACTGTTCACTGACTCAACGCATCTAATCCAAATGTAATTATGACTTGCCCACCACTCTGAGAGAAGCAACACATCACACAGGATCGCAGTGTAACAGAAGTTACAATTTCAAATCTGCATTACATAGATTTCACAAACAGCCATGTTTACAGCCAAAAAAATAGTCTTATCAAGACAAGAAAGTCTAAATTAATCATTTGTGTGTCAAATTTCAAACAAAGCTCTGATGAATATTTATTTTGATTTTCTGCATACTCAGCACAACAATTCTGAAGGGAAAGAAAGTTTTACCTTTTTTTGTTGTTTTTTTACAAATAAGATTTAGAAAGTGTGGCATGGGTTTAGAACCAGCTCCAAGGACAAAGCTGCAAATAGTTTTATACAAATAACAGTTTTCTGTCTACTACTAAGTATTACACTTTGAGGAAGAGTGTTTTTCTAGTATGCTACTTTAGGTGTTACCTTATGATAGGGACAATGGAATACTCAGAAACTTGCTGCCAACAAACTATCGAAGGTCAAGAAATCAAATCCACTTTGTGTCTGTAGTCCAGACAAATTTTTAAATCGACACCAACTCTTTTAGCAGTCAATTTTTTTTATAGTTATGGCAGAATGCAGAGACTTTTTGAGGTCAATCCTGGATTGGGAATTCTGTCCCTTCCAACTGTTTTATTGTCTGTCTTTTTGACTGATTTTTTTTTTTTCTTCATTCGTTTCAAATTTTTTCCAGCAAATATCTTCCTATAAGGGAGATAAGGTGCTTAGTTCACCATGAATGCCACACATACACATATATGCATACACAATACTCCTGAAGAAATGTTTAAACTGGGGAGTATTTGTAACCAGGGTATAGAAAGCTAAGACAAAAATCACATTTGTTTATACATTTAAAAACAACAGGAGTTTTAAACAATAAAAAGTTATATTTTGATTTCAGTATCTTCACCTTTGGTAGCTGTTGAATTTTTTTATTATTTGGATTGGGACTGAAACCACATATTTGGGTGTCTAAAATCTCTGCCAACCCAAACACAGAGAGCAGTTCAGATGTAGTGTGTGCCTGTTTAGAACTCAATAAATCTCACCCCCTGATCTTTATCTCCTCCAGACATGAGTTGGTCATAATCTGTGGTGGTTCTTTGTTTTTTTCATGCATCTTCTCCCATTTCTCTCTCCCCACTCCAGTTCCAAGTTGCTCATTATAGAAAGGACCTACATCTAAGTCCAAATGAACCAGCATAACTCTCACTCAATGTCCGATTGTCAATGGTGACTAAGTTAATCAAGCTCCATCTTTGTGAAATGCTTTCATTGTTTCCTCAACACTTAGCTTGTGTCTTATAATTTAGAACTATCCACTTGGGTCCTTAGCTCAAGTCATCATCATATTAGATCAACAATATTTACAGCATTTGTCTAATGCCCTTCTCAGCCCACCTGAGTTCACTCTTGGTCCTTTTTATATTTTCTACTTTAGCTTATTTAGAGATCGTCTTATAATCACTGGAATCTCCGAATGTAATCCACGTCTTCCAATATTAAACTTACTCGCCTTGTCTGGAATCAAGTAAGACAAATCAAGTGTTATTTAAGTGATCATTTCTTATGTGTTTGAAAAATCTTTGCATCTCCCTGAGCAGCCATTTAAAAGTCTAAAAGTTGCAGGAGACCGGCACTCGAGGCCTGGAGTTGCCCACCCCTGGCTTAAACGCTTGCACATGCAAAGAGCCACCTATTTCCAGAAAAGCTCCTTGGAGCTGCTGTCTTCAGCTGAGTTTTAATCTCTCAGAGAATGTCCTGCTCTCCCAACTCTCTAATGACACCAATATTATGGCCTTTGTATACAGGGCATAATATTTACAAATGGCAGAGCTTGCCCAAGGCAGCACTCATAAAAGAGTCGCCTAACACAATTTTTTTTTTCCAAGTTTAAAACATAGAAACCCAGTGGATTTTATTTCTCAAGAGAAAATTGTTTCAGAAAGATCTATTTTTGTGTTGTAGATGCCCATCACCACAGTATGGGGAGAATTGTCGTTAGGTCTTCTTTAGGTCTGTGAACAAGTATCTGGTCAAATCAATCAAATCAAATTTTATTTGTATAGCACATTTCAGCTCAAGGCATCTGATGCAACTCATATGCATCATTTAAATTTAAATAATCAGTTTTGTGTTAATGCATGTAGAGATGTTCCCTTTGTGCACTCTATCTGATCTGGGTTGCTTCTTCTCTCATCAAATGGTTTGTAAATGACATGCACTCAGAGGAACTTACGTTTTCTAACATGTTTAAAAAAGTAAGTTCAGAGAACGAAAAAAAAAAAAGATAAACAAGGTTAACTTTTGGCTCCACTCTCAAAAGAACAAGAAACTGTTAAAGAGATATGTGGGTCTGTCAGAGTTTCCACTGACGGCAACTCTTCTCAAAATTATCTCACTAAACTTAATTTGAAGGTAATTGATCTTGTCTCCTATTTTTAACTTTATTCAATGTTCAAAGTAAAAGGAAAGATAAAGGCTGAAGGGAGTCAACACTGATCTTTATGGCTCTACATAAATCCTTATTCAGCCTTGACAGTGATGTTCAAATGAAGGATTATATTTTGATATTTTACAAAGATGTGAACCCGTCCTTAGTATGTTTTGCCCAGTGAATTCATCCTGAGATTTTTTAAAGTCTCTCCAACCATAGCTTGGCAGTCTGTGAGAATAAGATATTCGCAACGCCTTCTCTGTCATCAAAACACCCGTCCTACATGACATATTTCTTCAATTATGCTTCACTTCACAGAGACAAAAAGAGCACTTAAGGTTCGAGCCAAGTCTTGAGCGTTTTCCACCAATAAGTACAGCTCTGATTCAAAACAGACGGACAGAAACTTTGGATGCTTGTAAGACATTTGTTAAATGCATACTGTAAACCAGTTTGACTGGTGAGGAAATCATTAATACTACATTTGCACAATTCTTGGTTCAGGTACTCAACTTGGAGTTGGCAGTAATAAAAAGTGTTTTTGGAATGAGGCTCAGGACTTTTCAAAGGTCTCTGTATGAGCTACCAGCAATTAGCTTACACAAGGGAGGTATTTTCTTATTTACAGCCATAATTCTATGTTATTGCAATTGTTTATTGTTTCAGTGTGCATTCCCTAAACTGGACTAAACCACAGAAGCTAAGTTTTCCAAAGTGCAGTGTGGCCTAGATTTCAAATTGTTTAAAATTGTAGTTTGTACAACAGAAAAACAAATCCGTTTCCGCTTGGTTATATATATATATTAGTTTCAAACCCGTATTTTTGGACTTTTAAAATAAGATAAAGCCAGAGTACAAAACATAAATAAGAAAGTAACGAGGGAGCTGCAGTCTGATTACAAAGTTATTTTCACACCTTAATCTTTCTTAAATTTTTACAACTGCACACTGTTTGCAAAATCTTATGCAATGAAAGTATATAATCTATTTCTGTAACATTTTGCAGAGACTCCTTTGCTGCAGTTCCAGCTGCATTACTTTATGATACATCTTTATCAGTTTGCAAATACAGAGCCTAGAATTTTTCCAAATGTCTGGCAAAATAGCTCAATCTCAGTCAGATTCAATGAAGAGGATCTGTGAACAGCAATTTTCCATTATAGTGAGAGCTGAATATAGATCTAGGCAGGGTCATTCTAACACATACACTTTGATCTAAATCTGTCTCAGTTTTTAATCTTTTGTACCCTCTTCCATAATTTTTTTTTTTTGGATGATTGTTTTGTATTTAGCTTGAGTTTTTGTCCAGTAACCAAATCCTGCTTTAAATTACTCCACAAATTAACCCTGACCTGTTAGCTTTATTCCTTGATCTCTGTGATGCTTTTTTTGGTCTAAACTATTGAGTTAGGCTAAAGAAGAGCTGGATATATGCTGATGGCTCAATTTACAATTTGTTTACTTTTAAAGGCAGTTGACCATGCTGGACTGGAGTTAGGGGTATTAGAGTATACTTGGCAAAATTACAACAAAACAAACTTGTTTCCAAATGTGCACAAAAAAGTTAAAGTGGTATCATCACTCTGCTAATGTCCAGTGGTAAAAGATGCCGTTGTTCACATTGACTGTCATGTTATGTGTTGTTGATGGAACTTAAGGCAGCAGGTTGAGATATCAAGAAGTGTTGAAGACTTAATGAAAGAAAGATGATGAAAAACAAACTTACAAAAATTGGAGAACTAAGGGTGCCAGAGAAGAACAAAAACCATAAATCCAAGGAAAAAGGACAGCAGAAAAATGACAGGAAAAGACGACTAACAAGCCCAACAGGAGGAAACGGTGAGGAGAGAGAGAGGAGAAAAGGTGCAAAAGGAGACTGAACGCTGGAACAACCCGGGCTGATTAGCTAACTGATTGCAGGTGTGAGGAAAGAGAGCAAAAGGCAGACTGAGAAGAGGGAGAGACAGACAGACAGAGAGACAGAAAATTATAGAGAGAGTGGCACAGGTAGAGTACACAAGGGACTAGGAAATGAAACTAACACTAAAGCAAAACTGAAGTTTATTACGCTAGTTTAGAGTAGCTAATAAACTAGAGTAACTAAGAATAACAAGTTGCAAGAAATAAATATAAGACTACAATCACCAAGAAAGGTATGAACTAAAGAAAAACAGAAACAAGACTAAGCTAATTAAAGTAAGAAAGTAATAGGGAATAATAATTAAACTCAAATCAAATTAAAAAACAATCCAAGATCCAACCAACTGACACAAAGTACTTTGTATTTTAAGAGGCACTTGGAGAAATAGAACTGGCGCAATGTGGCTATGCTGACATTTTCTTTTGTTTCAGGTAATTCTTCATAAGAAAACAGACATGGTGTACTTTTTGAGTGTTTTAGGGAATGCTCTAGGTTTAGCTTTAGATATTAATGGTTGCATTAAGAATGTATACCAACATTTTTGACTGCGAGGCAATAGCTTTATTTTGTTATGTGCAAGTCATCCAAAGTGATCTGTAAACCTGATAGTCATGGATTAAGCAATACTTACAACACAGCTTTCATCTGGCAACTTTCTCTTATTGTTTGTGCTTTTGAATGCTGCTAGTCCTTTTTTTCTGAACTAATTGCTGTTTTTCTTTTTTCATTTTCCATATAGTTCTGGCTTAATACTTTCCTCTAAAATATCTCTCCCCTGCGCTCAGCCAGACTTTTTCCTTTTGGTGAAGTGTGTCAAGGAGCTGGATGCAGGGATTTGGGAATATTGAAGTTGTGGTGAAGGGGGTTCACTTGTCACTCTTCCAGGCAACCACTGTTTAATTCTCAAATTTTCCATGCATTAGGCTAATAAGTAAGTACTGCTCTGTTCATACTCTCACACTCAAATTCACTATGAGTAAGTTCCCCATCTTTCCCACCCCAATGTGTGCATGACTTGTTTGGGGATCAACTGGTCACTGTGTTTCCCATTATTCTCTGAACATGCAGATAGACCTAGATGAAAAGGCAAGGTAGTGTGCTTGCAGCTGTGACCAGAAAATCTGCTGCACTGCTTAGGATACCCACCGGCTGTCCACATCACAGAGACCACAGGTTTCTGAGCTCTGTAATCACAGCTCACGGGCCTATTTTAGTGCAATCTGACTATGGATTAGGCAGAAAATTGCGAGGGATAGCAAAAGTTTCCATGGAGAGGCTGGAAGTTCCTTGTACGAAATAATAAACAGATTCAGATCAGACATGAATGCCTGGGAACGGTGGCAGCTAGAGGAGTTTGTTGTCTGTGTCTGACAAATTGGTTTAAAAGTAGAAAAAGGGGATTTTAAATAAAACATAATGTTGCAAATCTTTTAAAATCAATTTTTTGTGTGTTTTTTCTTCTTATGCAGATTTAATTCACAACCACTTGAGCTTGTTTAACTTAAGTCTTCTTCCTTGAATGCTATTAATCAGTTGGGTGTAATGACAAGGCTGACATCACCGTAAATGTTTGTACTCTGTCAAGCTCACACATGTGTGTTGGAGGCCCAGAAAGTTGTTTTAAATCTTCCCAGAGCTGAATTAATGACAGAGGCTTGTGGTTACAACTGTCACTAAAGTCAAGTCAACCCAATAATTATCCCCTTAATGAAATAAAAATATGGAAACTGTTCTGTCCTGAACACTCAATCATGTGTTGAAACCATGTGAATCCTATCAGCTAAAGAGTACTGAGAGTAATCAGCTTCACATGTGAACAAATAGCAGAGAAAGACACAGGGCCACACATGGGCCATCATTCAGAGTATCAGGTAAATAAGGTGGTACAATCCACACAGAGAGAAAAAAAACAACTAAAACCTTAATAATTTGAAATACCAGTTGAAACTTCCATTTCTGGGTTTTGCTTATCTTTTAAAAAGTATGTCTTACTGCCACACATCACATTACAATGTGCTACAAATAGTCTATATATTGTCTTACACTTTTTCACTACCAAGCCATGGCTTTTATAAGTCAATACTCTCCAGGGCTCCAGTTCTGAGCATTCTCTAGTCAGTCCCAAACCAAAAGGGACATGTTAGCTGATGTCTCCTATGTCTCATCCCAATGGGATGTACCCACAAAGCCTTTTCAGAGCGGTGAGGAGGAGGAAGGTCCGAATGCACATTTCCTCTCAGCTAACTCTGTTTGATGTGGAGGAGAATCAACTCTACACTGAACTTACCCCAGAAGATGGAGCTCATCACTCTATCTGTAAACCTGAAACAGGTCACTACACAGGAAGCTGATTTCAGCTGCCTGAATCACTTGGCTGACTCTGTTTGATATTTTCTCCAACCTCCTCAGGAGTCACTTCCAGGAGTTCAATTACTATTGAGACATAGCACACTCAGTACTTACAGCATTTCATGTTGTTCACATTTTATGGTGCAATCTGTTTCCGAATTTCTTCAAAATTGTACATACATATACCTTCTTATGACAATGCAATTTTTTTAATCTTTTTTTCTGCGTGCTTTTCACATTTTTTCAAAATAGAAAACCAAGAATTACATTTATGTAAGTAAAAAGTGAAGCACTGTGAAAACTTTTTGGATGCATGTTATGCCTGTAAAATATCCAAAAAAAAAGGCACCACCTCAAACTTTATTGTGAACCCATGCCGTGCGAGCTCGAAAATACCAACAGAACCACATCATGTGTAAAAAGCAAAGATTAGAAACCCTGAGTTTTGCAAACTAGTCACCCTCATTTTCATCACATCACATTAACATCCAGTTCATGACAACTATAAACTAGATTGCTAGTAAGTGGAAACCCTCATGGAGGCCAACCCACTGTAGGAATATGGTGGAAGTGACAAGAATATGTAGCTCTATCTTTGGATATACAAGGACCCAGCAATCCCTACAAAATACCATGTGGGTTTCTTCATAAGCCTTCTTCAAATCCACAAAACCTTTTCAGACCAGACAACAATTCTACCAGAGGAAAGATCTGCTTCAACTGTTTCATGGCAGAACTGAATCCAAGGCTTCAGGATCGACTCCTTTATTAATCAGAGAAAATGTATTTCAACAATAACAAAAAAACAACAACAACAACTTGCATTTTTCTCTTTATTTCTTTTCTCTCAGTTTGTACTGAAATAAGATAAATACATCCAGTGTGCTTATTTTCTTCCAGCTTTGCATGAAAACATGTCAGTAATCTTATAATAGATTTTGAAAAAAACAGATCTCGAAAGCATATGAAGCCTGTATGCAGATGGTATGTAAATCATGCCAAAAAGAAAGAATCTACTCCACCAGTGATACTGGTGTAAATTATAGAAGCAATAACATCACCGTGGAATGATTTATCCCAGCAGAAAATGGGTCAGCTCTAAGAGACAGTACATTAAGTTTCTCTCATGAGGTCATCCAAAGAGTTTGCTTTTGTTACTGATAAACTTCCAGAAAAAAAATCTCATAGCTGGATTCATAAAGAACTATCTTCTTTTTCATTGAATAAAATTCAAAGTTTATTTCAGCTCTTTAATTAATCTTTTGAAAGTAGATTAGAGTTTTGACACTGAAACTAACATTCACTGAAAACTAAATCCAAATGGTTTCTTCAGATCTGATATTTCTCTCAGACTGGTCATAAAATTCAAAATAACATGTTGGTTTTGAACCTTCTCATAAGTCAGCGATGAGTTGGGGTTTCCCACACATTGCTTTGACATTTTATCGGCACTAAAGCAGAACAGCACACTCTCACCTGTTCTCCAAATGATTAATTTCCTGGACATCAGAGACTGTTAGCAACAAAGACGGGAAAATAGTTTGAAAACAGGCAGCTTTGATAGTCAAGAGCTCATTGTGCTAAATGCTAAGAGCTCTGTGAGTGTGTGTGTGAGTTTCAAAGTAAATATGGGTGCCATGTGGGGGTTGAAGGTGTAAGAGAAAGCCTGGCAGGCTCCTCATTTGTAGACCATTAGAACCTACTGCTAAAGGCACATGGTACTTTGAAGAGTGTTCAGGCACCTCACACTGTGTTCCAGGTGTTCAGAGTGACCATAAAAAGACACCAAACACAGGACTTCTTGTTCACACTTATGAAGCAGTGCAATGGCAACTCGACTTGCAATGTGCACCCGTTCTAATTCTATATGAAACACTTTCCTGAGCCACAGGTTTCATTTATCAGGATTTGTTCAGTGGTACTGATGACTGCAGTTTAATAAGGATGGCAATGAGCTGTGATTTCATGAGATTCTTCATTTGGTTTGTGGTTTGGCTCAGTCTTCTTTTGATTTTGCCCTTCTGTCACATTGCTGCATGGTTTTACTCTGAATAATGCAAAAAGGTTTTCTGTTCATGTGGTGTCTCTCCAAAGGCCTGTTTGGTAGTCTACATCTATTGATGCATTTTATTCCTAAAATTAATCCTTACACATTTAGAGGTAATAATTAACTAACCTGTACATCTTGAGATTAATTTTGTTTTCTTCAACATTAGATTCCTTTTTTGCTGCTCTTTTGCAAAGGTAAGATATATAGGTGGAAAATTAATAGTTGTCAACAAATTTCTCCACCTTCTTCCAGAATTACAAATCAGCCCCTTGGCTGCTTTTCTTATTTATGCTCTGCCTAAACTGTTTGTGTAACTGGATAGCCATATTTTGCCACATTTGTACTTGTGCCATGTGCTTTCTTTTTCTTAATTTTGGATTGAAATGTTAAAAGATTTGTATGTTGCTTTATAATTTAATCCTCCTTTAAACATTTCTACAAGATTATTCTTGGCCTGTCTGTTTGTGTTTCTTGGTCTCCATGATGTTGTTTGCTCATTAATGTTCTTTAATGCTGATTTTGTTTCTTCATAATTATGTTCTATTTTGTGTCTGACTCTGACAAATTCTCAACAAAACACGTTTGGGTTTCACTCTACAAATAGGACTCAATGGACTTCTTTTAAAACTGTTTTGCCATTGTATTACATAAAACACAAAACCAAAACATACCTTGTGTTATCAATGCTTGCATGCATTCTTTTGTTTGCGTGTAAATGCTAATATAGATCATTTTGTTGTTTTCTGGAACAGTTTCTTCTGCGCATCTATCTGCTGTGTGAGAGAAGATGATTTTGCAGAGCAAATCTAACCCAGCCAAAAACGTTGATCAGTTCCAGGCAACAGAGATGTTTTAAAGTGATTTTACTTCCCAGGTGGTTTTCATTTCAATGACAACATCATCTTTAGTCTTCTCTTCTTCATTTTTCTGGACTCCGTACTTAGATGTAACTAATTTTTCTTGTAAGTAGAAACCCCTGCGTCCCTATTTATTCCCTCTGAACTAAACCTCAAATCTTTTGAGCTCATTATGATGACAGGATAAATACATTTGTTTCACAATTTAGCATTTTTGTGTCATTTCAAATAGAAATGCACTAGGTAGGTCCAGCAAGATATTTACAGTATCGCACAAAAGTGACCACATGCCCCACATTTTTGTTATTATGTCTGTTCTTGGTACAACAATAAAGACATTACACTTTGACATGATATAAAGTTGTCAATGTACAACGTATGTAGCAGTGTAAATTTGCTGTCACCTTACAATACATCACCACATAGCTATTAATGTCTAAACCGCTGAGTAAAACCCCAAAGGGGAGAATGTCCAAGTTGTGCCCATTTAGCCATTTTCCGTCCCAAGACACATTGTAAATTCTACATTTTTCACCCACACACTGTGTAAAATGAGATGCATTAAAAGCAGTACATATTTGTCCCATTACAAATATGTGAGAAAAAAAACAATGTATTTCACAGTTTGACCCTTGTATTGTGACTTGCTTTTTATGTGCTAACATACAAGTCAAGATAGAGATCAATATGGCAACAGCTCCAGAGAGCAGGATGTCCTTTATACTACTGACCTCAAGCAGACCTCTATACCCATTGTATTTGTCTGCTACTCTTTGCAGTAGACATGTGTGAGAAAGTGTTAGCTTTTTAAAATTCTCAAAGCACAGGAAGCAAATTACAAAATTTGTGTTTCAGTTCTGTCCCTGGACCTGGTAGTAGGTGTTGAAAGACCTTCTGGTACCTTTTTTTGTTTGCTTGTTTTAACCTTCTTAAACACAGAAAGGAATAGAAGACCTCATAAAGACCTTTTTGCTGTTTAATACTGTTGCAGTCTGCTGAGCATGTCCTCTGAATTATTTTCAAAGGTTATTTGTTTCCTTGAGATCTACTGTTTTTCATGTTTTAGAGGCAACAGCTGAATCAAATGAATGAACAAGCCATCAGGTTTGGCAAAGGCCTGGTGATGAGAGCCATTTGTCTGATTTAGCTGTGTTGCTCTCAGATCATATCTAAAACCTGCAGGACAGTAGCTTTCCAGGACCAGGGTTGGAGACCTTTAGCTTAGACCAATGCCAAGTGACATAGAGAGAGGAAATATGTCCTTAATCTGTTGAATACAAATAATTTACTTTTTATGACTTGTTTTGCTAACATCTCACATTTCTGACTTAAGAATAATGTTTTCCTGTTCCTGCCTGAGCAATGGGAATCATTACAGTATTCTTAAGTGGCCAGTTATAGCTAGGACACTTATTTCTCTAACTCTGTTTTTACACGCATTCCATAAATGATTTAGAAGTTTGCTGGGAGTGGTAGTGGTCACTCACGCTCTAACTGAAAGGAAATATTTCATCAATATTATTGAAATTTTGGCCATAAATCACACAAAACAATGGCGTACCAGGTCCTCTAGAGCTGGTTCAGAGAGAAGCAGGTACATAAAGCTAAAGATTTTTTGTTTCAGAGATTGAGAACACTGATTATAGAACACTGCAACCATTGTGAAGACGATACACACACACACAAAAAATGAAATACCAAAATTTTTAGCTTTTTATTTTGTAGGGATGTGTAATGATAAGGAAATTAGAATATTTCCTATTGTACTATTTCATATGGGTTTTAATCCAATATGTTGTGCTGTTTGCTTTCAATTTTATGCTGTTACTGCAGAGAGTCACCCACCATGGTCAAAGAAAGGGTTAACCACCACATCTATTCTTATTTCATTACAAGATGTATCATAAAAATCAAATCTGATAGTAAGACAATGGAGTTCAGATCCTCTGAGTCATATAGGTTCAGTTTCTGAAACAGTAACATATGTTGCATCCTGAAATGCAAGCTTTGTAAGCTGCTTCTTATTAAGCTGATGCAGTTTAGGTAAATGCAGGAAACAACAACAGATTTTTGAGAAAAGATATTTATTCCGAAAATGTTTGATCTGTTGTATCTATTAAAATTTATAAGTCTAGTCCTAGTGTCTCTTTAGATTATCTAGTTATATCATGCTATTTGATCGGCTGTTGCAATAAAATGTGCTGCTTAAAGCATCTGGTTTGAGGTTTGCTGCTATTGGCTGTGCCTGGAATCTAGTCTTGTTGGCAAAGTTTGGAGAGTTTAAAGAACAAAAAAGTAGAGTTTTTAGTTATTTCTCAACTAAAGCTGCAGTAGGTAGCTTTCATAAACAAGATGATTTTTACATATTTGTTTAAATTGTCAATATTTCCTAACAGTATGATATGAGACAGAAAATCTGTGAAAAAAAAACAAAACAAAATCAAGCTCCTCTGCATAGTCCTGGCCCTAAAGCCATCAATAGAAATACAGTACTCGATCAGAAATGACCATGGAGAGCCAGGAGGAACGTCTTAGAGCTGTCAATCACTCTTCTATTGGTACATGCTGCTCCACCTTGCTCTTTCCTGTGCCACAGCTTCTCCTGCATTTGCTTTCAGGCTTTAATTGCTTATGTGTTTATGACTCTGGACCAGCACAGATTTAGATTTTTACTCTCAGTGAAATACCAGCTGACTCATGTTTAGTTTGGCAAAATCATTGTAAAATGATTTAAATCAAACTGGAGTGTTTTAGGACAAGTGACTCTGTGGGCACTGAAGAGGAACATGAATGCAACTCATTATGGTAAACTGTTATGGCATCTACAACACAGATGAATGATGAGTGATGATGAAAGTCATATTTATATTGATGGCAAAAAGTAACAAAACATTAAGGCTGGGCAGGGTTGATAAACTGTTAAACTTAAAAGTAATTGTTTGTCAATGTTTTAGTTGCAGATATTTTTAAGCTTAAAATTAGCTAATTTCAAAAGCATGTATAACAATTTTCCAAAAAAACTACTTATTTTTATGTTTCGCAATTTTAATCCAAACAAATAGATATCCTTCAGTAAAGTACTTCTAAATATATATTCTATAGCTACGTAAATGATGATATGCATGTCTCCTTATGTTCAAATGCTTTATATCTAGCCAGATGCATCGTCGTGCTTGAAATGCATATGTTCATGTCTACTTAGCATATGTTGAATCACCAACAAAGCTGACATCAATCACCAACAGACACGAGAAAGATGTTATCACTGTTGCAGTAGACACAAATAATTCTGGAATAACAGCTGGCTTGAGATCAGCCTAAAACAGCCCACGGGACTCTGTGTCCCAAAACTTTCCATGTAGATCCCTGAATTACAAGGTCTCACACACTCCACATGGTTTTTTTCCCATACAGATGACAGGCTCAGGCACATTTCTACAGATTCTTTTCAGCTGCAAGTTTTTCTCTTTTACTGGGAAGGAAGAGAATAAAAGGGAGGATGCCCTTGGACCGCAAGGACAGTAAATTCAAAACTATGTTTTGTTACCCTTGTCATCTCAACTCTAGCGCATAAATTTGTTTTCAAGCTTTGTATACAGAAGCTAAAATGTCACATGCAAATAGAAAAAAAAAACAAATATTGGATATAGAAAGATGAATAGAATAAGGTGTTTAGTAAGAGTTTCCCCTGTTTAATTTGTTTTTACAATTCAATTAAAATTAAGTGACACCAACATTTGGACTGGTGCCATGATCAGTATTACTAAATATCTAATTGTTCAGCTATTTTCTTTTGGAGAGTTCTAGTTCAGACTAATTAGAAATTTCAGATTATCTTTTTTTTTGTTCTCCTATATTTTTTTGGCTGAGTGTGATTGGTAACCAAAGTAATTGATGTGATTTTGGGGAGCGATCAGAGGGTGTGAGGGTGTAATGTTTTCCTTTTCCACAAGATGTACCATGAGCCAAAAGCATGCAGTGTTCTTTTTACTACTTCAAGTGTCCAGAAAAATTATCTCCAGGGTTGTGTGAGGTCTTGTATGATGTTAATTTGCAAATATCTTTTTACTGAATTTTGAGGTGAGCATATGATAAATCCTTTCCAGTTATAATTTTCTGAAGATCATATTTGTGCAGGTGCCTTACCTCATGCTCTTAAAACTGAGGTTTTGGTTTGGTTTGCATTTCTACCAAATTTATGAGCGGTTTTCTCAACATTTTCTGGGATTTCAGAGCATAATTTGGCCTCCTCCACTGTTTTCTGTCAAATTCATTTATTACGGAAAGATTCTTAGGACAATAAAGCTTCACACCAAATATTTGTAAAAGCAGCTAGTCACAGGTGAACAACAGGGGAGTGATTGACAAACAACAGGGTTCAGAGAGAAGTGAAACTTACAGAAGTGCACAGTGGAGCAGATTTTGGAAAAAAATAATACTACAGGTACAGATAACCGGGAAATACTATGTGGAAACAGGACCTACGCTAACTGAACAGTGCCCTTACCATTCTCAACAACACCATGTCTACTGTGGATCACCGATGGTTTATTGGAACAATCCTTTCTCGGGATCTAAGTTGATCCACAGACAGATACTGCTTATGAACAGAATTAGTCCAGACTGCATTGAATATTTAGGACTGCAAAGAGGACTGTAAGAGCTAACCTCCCTTCCGTCTAAGACCTATGCAGGTCTAGGGTTGAGAAAAGGGCAGCTTACGTCTCTGCAGACCCCACACATCCTGGAAACTAGTTAGACATGTAGGTGAGAAGGTAAAGAAATATAATAAAAAATACAATTTGTAAAAGTGTCATGTTGATGAAAGATTAAAAAAAATCTGAAGTAAAATGTTTAAATCACTTTTACTTTTTATTGTACCCTTGTATTAATAAAAGCAATATTGTCCAAGATCTTCAACAATTTTAATGGGACTTGTTAACTTTTAAAGCTTTCATTTGCTTTGATTAGCATTTTAACATTTTTCTTATGTGATGGTTTGTTGTGTTTAATGTGTAAGTATTTTTAGTGTTTTTGGTGCGTCCGATGTTTGTTTTGCTGTTAGAAATCTTAAACTCGGCTTTTTTCACCGAGACATTGTCTCTCATGTTTGGTTCATGGCAGAATTTAGGAATACAAAAAAACAGCATCTCAAATAACTGTCTTCATTAAAACTTGGTATGCATGGATTACTTGACTGTGTTGGGCAGAAAGGCCTCTTCTAATTCAGACAGATGAAAACAAAACATTGATATTTCAGGGGTCACTGACAGAGTGGGGTTTCAAACTGAGGATTGTTGGTTTGTGGCTTTTAAAGTTGATACAGTGCTCAGGGAAATGCTCTTGACATGTTTCCTTTGAGCTGCAGGGGTGTCTTGTGTTGCAAATAAAACAAATGTAACTTTTTACTGTTGTCTGAGTAACACTAGCTAAAATCAACAATGTCTAACTGTATTAGGAAATTATTGAGCCTCCTGCCGTCCCGAGTGATGTAATAGGATTGGGCTGAAGGGTTTGTGGTTTGGATTTTGTAGGAAAGTCACAAATAGTATTTGACACAAGAAAATGTCAACATAGGGCTTCAAAGAGTGGCCAACAGCAAATGTAGCTTTCAAAGTTTTATATTACTAGTTACAGCTATGAGGCATGGACATGGATCAACATTTTTTTTTTAAATGTTTAGGAAGAGCAAAAGACAGAGAAAAGAGTTCGGGAGTGATTCATGGATTGTGGACAGCCACTGGAGTTTGCGCCTCCAGAGTCACCACACAAAGACGTGTCCCAGACATTTCTTGCGGTAAGTCACTCAGAAAACAGAAACGTCAAAAGTGGAAAAAGAATTTAACTTTTGGTTATTGGTCCAAAACCATATTTTTTAAGTTTTCCATTTCATCCATTTCAGATTCTGGAGGAAATGTTGAGAGGGATAAATCAAAGCTGCTTGCAATCCAGCATGAAATTTTCGCCATCTGAGATTATTTCTGGAGCTATGTCATCTGCTGGTGTTGATCAATTGAGTTTTAATAAAGTATACAAATAAACTTGGCTTGACTTAGTAACATTTAATGTCCTTGATTTCCAAGTAAAGTAACCTAACCTGATCTAAACCATATTGAGAATCTCTGTTGCCAGAAATACCAGAACCAAAACTGAGGGTCAGAACAAAGAACTGATATCTAAATGAATGAACTGCAGAAGAAAATTTTAAAAAACATCCAACTTTGGCCAACAGTAACCAGGATCATAGCAAAGAACAGCAATGGTTGTGTTAGACCAGATCAGATAAATACAGATGTTGCTGCTGCTCCCTTACAGATTTCCACATGAATGCTAGCTAAATGACTGCTGGCACAGTTAAACAAAGGGTTTTTTTTTACTAGCCTTGTGGTTTCTCTAATGTCAAGTTAAGCTGGAGAGGCTCTGATTTGACCACAGATATACCTCTTTTAGGACAACTTGTGTGCTTCTTTAACGGCACGACCCAACCAAATGAAATCAGCTTGATCTTTCTTAAGACACACATGGCTGTTAATATGCCCAAAGAGACAATAAAACCTGTACAAAGAAAAAAGAGATGGATTGGGTTAATCAATTTGGACACTAAAAGGTGAGACAAAAATATACATGGTGATAACAGAAAAATGTCATGGCTGAAATTCTGCATAAATAATCCTCATGTATCACACTCCTCTCCTTTCCATTCTTCTGTGATTATCAGGCTCTGATATCTCCCCCTGTCAGGAGCAGCAGGTTGATTAATCCAGTGTGTTGAAGCAGAACCAGGCAGCATATTGATTGGCACAGTGACCTTTTATCTGCCATGGTTCCACACATGTGGGGGGTTGCCTGTCTTAAAAGGCTTGGGCTCAGCAGCAGAAGACATTGCTAAAGACAGGAGTGCAGCTGTGAACAAATGACATTCATAGCTTTCAGACACTGTAGACTCAGCATTGTGAACCACCCCCTTGAGAGTGTCTCCTCTAACCATTGTTGAGATGATCATCGATATAAATTGCTTTCTTTGAGGTATCACCAACTCTTCTTTCGAAAAACAAATCCATTTGTGGTGGTTGATAAAAAAATAAATAAGTAATGCTGGCAAATTGTTTGAATGTAAAACATATTCAAGACAAAACACTTGAAACTGTTACAGCACCACAACTTTACTCAGAAATGCAAGAATTTTGGTCTCATAATTCCTGCAATAGCTGGTCAAAGTGGGTGAAGACAAAGGCGTGTGACCCGACCGAGGGGCGGGGTTCCTTTTATTTATAGGACGCACAATTGAACACAGGTTTGCAATTTCTTTTTGTTTTAATGTGTAGGGTTTTAACTGTGTGTTTTTATTAGTGGTGTTGTAAGACAGGACAAGACAGCAGTAGCTATCTAAAGGAAGACTTGCCTGTGTGTTTAGGATTTATTTTTTTTCTTTTGAGATTTTTCTTAGTCTTCTCCTACAGGTATGGACGGAAGTGGTTAGCCTGCACCCTGGTGTGACAGAAATCAGGCCTGGCGCTACGGTTTCTCAGGTTGCTGTTGGTCCAGAGCAGGGCGTGATCGAATCTGCTGATTTGTCTGCATTGACTGAAACTGAACAACGGCAGGTTCAGTCTCTTTTACAAAAGTATAGCTCTGTCTTTTCAGCTCATGAAGGTGACTTGGGGTGCACTAATCTGGTTTCCCACAACATCCCCCTGATGGATGAGGTTCCGGTTCGGCAGAGGTACAGGCGCATTCCCCCCTCAGAGTACGAGGCTGTCAAGTCACATATCAACCAGCTCCTACAGAACCAGGTAATAAGGGAAAGTAGCAGCCCTTACGCCTCTCCCATTGTTCTTGTTAGGAAGAAAGATTGCAAACAAACAAAACACTTCAAACAATGGAATAATTGCTGATGTCCGATTTCAGAAGCCGCTCACAACAGGACCGAAGGAGTCACGCCCACATATCCAAAATAGCAGCAGGTTCCGTTCTGAACTGCTCACGCCACACTGACAGGACAAGACAGCAGAGCGTCCAAAGCGCTGCAATGCCCACAGCAATTGGTGCCTAAAACAGGAAATACATTACTGTGGATCTAGGAAAAGTAAGTAAAAATGAAAATGGCAGGTAGCTTACCCAGGAGTGGAAGCACAGTTTCCCGGAGAGGAAGCGGACCAACAAGTGAGGACTAGATGGAAGCCACACGCCGCAACAATCTCCAGCTGCAACCGCCAATGCCACGCCAGCAAACAATGCTGCAGAAACGCACGGCAGGTATAGCACCAAAACCAAACCACAATCCCAGCCAGATGGTACAAATGGCACTTACGATTTCCAGTAAGCCGATCAAAACCACAGGCCACTCAGTCAGCCAGCATGTAGCAGAGGAGACAAAGACACACGCACCTTGCAGCGGCCTGCCTGGCTATAAAGGCACCTGCCCCGCCCACCAATCAAAGGTGCACTTCTTGTTGCACCTGGTATGCAGAGTGAGGATGGTGAAACACCATACTCTTAAGTTGCAGCATACAAGGCAGGAAATATCCTGGATATGTTACATCTAGATTATTTTTTGTATTGCTGTGAAATTTTAAGGTGAGGTTCTGTAAACAGGATATAACTCAAATCTTGTCAGCAATACAAGAATATGACTGTTGACATACATTGTCTTCTCTTACCATGAAGAGCAGATTCACATATGGTATAGTATTAGATCTAAATGTGTGAGTGTTGAGACGGACAATCATTTAAGGGCATGGTCAGAAAAGTGACACAGATTAAAAAAAAAGCACTATAAAGGACAAAAAAGGTCTTTCAATATGAATAAATAAAAAATTCAATCAATATTGCACCATGGCACAATTGCTAGCACTGTTTCCTAACAGCAAGAACTGAAGCTCGAATATCAGCCAGGGGCCTCTTATCTTTAGGATAACATGACCTTTAGGATAATTAGTCTCTCAGAAAATTGCCCTTATAAATGAAATGAGTGTGTTTGAACTGCGTGGATTGGCAATCTGTCCTGGTTTACACCACCTTTCATTTAATGACTTCTGGAGATGTAGACAATGGATGAAGAAGGAAAATGTTGCTGCCAATAATCTCTGCTTCCCCGGTAAATAATCCTTGGATAGCTGTCTTATAAAAACATGACAATAGTTTCAGGTTCATGAAGTAGTGCTTGCAGATATGAATATTTTTTAGATGAGAAAGTTTGAGACACTAAAACATGTGCTTTACTCCTGGCCCATCCCTTTAGCTAGATGTTTGGATTTTGAAATAATTTTAAAAAATTTTGGTGATATGACAAGTAATTGAAATGTGAAAAGAGACAATGAGGATCTGCAGTTTATGTGTCAGTATTGGAAGTTGAAGATCTACATTTGAAATCTTCGAAGAAGACAGTCGATCCTTCTCTAGTGGAGACGAGAAAAGACAATGAGGAGCAGGTGAAGTAGATAGCTATAAAGAAACAGACATTATTCGCAGTAAAGACTGGGAAAGACATCTGTAGAAGGAGTGGCAACCACATGAATCCATGGGATTCAGATGGGAGTGGAAAGGGGTAGGCAAATAGGATTATCTCAATAACATAAATCGATAAATCAGAGAAGACAAAAAGCCATGCATTGCAGCTTATGGGAAAGATGAAAGCCAAATGCAAAAAATGTGCGGACTGTTTAGCTCACAAAACTTGAGATCGATCTAGTTAAAAAAAATCATACGTCAGTTGTAAAACTAAATCATTCAAACAGGCACGAAAACACATAGGGAGCAAAGGTTGATCAGAGTAATAGCATTATCTGTTAACAATAAACAAAAAAGGAGGGAGAGACAGAGAAAATGGCTGCCCTCCAAACACTGGTTTATTGTCCCTGGCCTTCACTCTATTCTGGGACTGTCTACGAGGCACAAAGCTGCACTTGTGGCATTGTTTCCACCTGATTCAAACCTCATGTTGAGCCTTCCACTAGCTACACAGTTTATGTGCCTGTTTTAATTTCCATTCTTTTTAGATTCTCCAGTGCCACATTTAATCCTCAATATAGTCAATAGAGGGAGATCGTTAAATGGAATCGACTGTAGATTTTCAATCTCAGTTGAAAGAGATTGAAAATCCCTAGAAATCCTGGAAAAATTAACTTAATGCCATCTGATGATGCCATTAAGTTAATTTAATGCCATCATTAGATGGCAGTAAATATAAATATAAAAGTTGTTCCATTCAAAACTTCACTTCAGTCACTTAAATTTGGTATTTAATAGGGTATTTAATTACAATTTATCTTCCCATGTAGAGAATCGAGATAAAGAGTGGGGTCTGTTACCCGCTCTCTGGATCAACATCACAGAAAGGGCCAGTGGTGATGTGATGTGGTGTGGTGCAGATGATTGCAGTGCTGATTCAGCTGTGTTTGGAAACCAAAAACCAAAGAGACCCTCATTCCCCCATCCTCCTCTTAAAACCATATTCCGTCAACTCTCTCTTTAATCCCCATCGACCCCTTTGCATGCCACACTGACACAAGCCACCCTGACTGTCTCCGCCAGAGATCCCTACCCCTGGGAAAACCCATGAAAACTATCATCACCACTCACCACACCTCTATCTCTGATTCAAGTCGAGACCATATGTTCCGTGCCTCAGAAGGACCCGTTGTTAAACCTCAAGTAGTGAACTTCATTCAAACTCTGTGTTACCTTCTAATCACAATCTAGACTCAAATCTCAAAACCTGAGAATGGAAATCAAATAACTCCACATTTCAATCAGGCATCATTAAGCTTTCCATGACTGAAGCTACAGCCAGAATAACCAACAGGAAATTACACTCAATTTTATGGGGATGTTTCACTTTTACAACATTCACAGGACTGGCAATTTTTTCCCCCCTTTGTGGCATATGTTTTCAGATCAATCTAGCTGTCCCACCTTTTAATAAATCTAAATAAAGTTAGATATGGTTTATTATTTATACATACAACTGCATTAAAAACTGTTAACGTCCACTTTAAAGCCAAAGTAAGTCTTATTCCTGTGATGCACCATGTGTGGCTAAAATCTGATTTATGTAGCATCTCCAGTGCTGATTAATGTGAAGGAGTTGTATTGCATTCAGGCCACATCATTCATCTTTTGTGGTTCCCACAATAACCAACCCAAGCAGAAAACAAGTAGCTATACGGCTTGAATGCATTTATTTTGCTCATTTATCATCCATACAACACATATACTTTAATACTTACATTGTGTCATGGAAGAAAAGCCTCACAAACGTTGAAGGCTATGATAAGATGCAACAAGGGATTTTTCAAATGAGAAGCACTTTCACCAACTGAGCTAGTATTGCTAGATGGGTGGACAAAGACTGACACCTAGTGGCTCATATAAAAACTCACCCAGAAAAGGCTAACTGAATGAGAATAAAAAGAACAAGATGAGGAAAGTTTATGTAAAAAGACATTCCTAAAAAGTTAAATTAAATGCCTGAAAGTTTTACACAAAAAGGAAAATTCTAAAGTTCATTGATGGGTGTGGACATTTTGTATTAACAATATAGAGAGGTTTTATGGAAATTAGATCTTGGTTGCAATATCAAATGAAATTCTTAAAATTCAAAGTTGCATAGCAGGGCACAAGATCTAAACAGTAGCTTAACTGGCTTTATGATCTCATGTGCTCAGTGTTGGGTATAGCATTTTTTATGATCTGGGTCACCTCAGTTTACTTTTTTGTGGATGTTATTTGAAATAGGCAATTCTGTTGTGAGCTACTGTCACGTTCCCGGAGGTCAAGACAAATGTGGACTGTTCTCAGATTTGTACCAGTATTTATATTTTTCTTTCAAGCAACTTTTTTGTAAACTTTCAAGAAAGTTGCTTATTGCCAGTATTTTTGTAAGCTTTCAAGAAACCTTCTAAGAAAACCTTCTTTAAAGCTCTTTTAAACAGCACTTTATTGTTGAACAGATTCAACTTCAAATGTGTCTGGCAACAGCTGAGATCCTACCAAAAAGAGAAAAACTGACCAACACAAAATTGAAAAATAGTTTAGCTCCAATTGATTCTTCTGGACATATTTAAAGAGACAAACAACTTTTTTATATGTTCATTTTATTAAGACACCTTAACTAATATAAAGTGCATTTTGATACAAAAATATTAATTTTATCAATGAAACCTTGATCTACAAAAAACTGCTTTAGAATGTCTACCTTTTGGTAATATTTAAAATCAAAGGTTCAGTCCTGTGGCATTGATTCTTTTCTTCTTGTGAACTTGGATTTGTCTCTGGAAACTTAACCTTATTTCTACAGATTTTATTCCATGTTGAAAAGATTACAAATCACACAATACTAATATATCTTATAACTTTCACACCACAAGTATTTATTTCTGAACTGACCTACATTTTAGCTCCCTCGTAACAGTTTTCTATTTCAAGTCACTGCCTCCCAGTCAAAAAACACATTTTGCTAGTTCTCATTGTCAGATACCAGATCTTAATTAATGGTGTTCTGTGTCACCGCTAATTAAGATGTAAAGTGCTCACCTAATGAGCAAGTTTTCTTTAGAGAAACATAAGAAGCATTCTCTGCCTCATTAAAATGTTCACTTCCCAATACATACTAGCTTATCAACATAAATACATGTTAAAAATTCAAGGGTTTGTTTCCCTTTTAATTTAATCTTCTCGTGTCAATTTTTTTAAATATTATTTACTTTTATATTTTTCATAATTTTACACATAATAAAAAAAACAACAAAAAGACAAATTAACACATAACTGATTGTGCAAATATTTTTGAAAAGAAACATACTTTTACATGTTTCACAAAGAGCGACAGTGGCTCAGGGATGAGGGTTCGAACCCCAGTCTATTACTCACTTTGTCCCTGGGCAAGACACTTCACCTGCCTTGCCTACTTGTGGTAGTCAGAGGTGGTGGTGCAGATTGAATGGCAGCTTCAATCAGATTTTTCCAGGCAGCTGTAACTTGTAATAAAAAGAACTTTGGAGTCCACTGGACTGGACTACTTAAAGTGCTACACAAGTACAGTCCATTTACAAAATATGAAATTAAAAAACCAGCAAAAATCAGTCAAACCGGCCCTTTTCTGGTTTAAATAAAACAATGAATAACACCATTTTAACCCAAGACAAATTAATACATTCTGCAACAAAGCATTTTGACATTAGTTAACAGGGAAGATTTTTGGCAATATTATTTTTTGTGTCCTGAGTACCGTACTTTCCAGACTATAGAATGCACCTCACTATAAGCCATACCCATAAAGTAAAAAAAAAAAAACTGGAACCATACCAGCCGCACCGGGCTGTAAGGCGCTGGTATCTCCGCCGCTCGGTTTTCCTTAATAAATCTGCCATTAAGGACACAGTCCTGCGTCTGTTATGTGCCACCTGATCGATAGCCTTCAACTTAAAAAAAAGCATCATATGAACTTCTTTGTGTGGTTTTCATAATGAGGGGGTATGAGTTGAAAAACATTTCTCTGCTGTGCCTGCTGCTAGAATGTGCTTGTGTAAATGAAAATTAGCGCTTTCTTCGATTTCCAATTTTGACTTCTAATGAGTCACTTCATGCTGAAGATCCCCGTGGCGGTTAAAGAAAAATCCACAGAAAAGCCGCACCGGGCTGTAAGCTGCATGGTTCAAAGCGTGGGAAAAAAGTAGTGGCTTATTGGGCGAAAAATACGGTATTTGTAAAATGTTAATTAATGTGATCAGTTACTTCAAACTTTATGAAAATTAGGCAGTGCTAGAATTTTGGTGAAAATTGTTCAAAAAATAGCTAACAGTTAAAAGGTGAAAAGTAAATTAGAAGATGGAATTATTAAACAATTAATTACACCATATATAAATTCATCAAAAGTTTTAAAAATATTCAGACACAGCACACATATATTCCCCTGATAAGCTCACGTTCTCCTTCTTAAGCATATTTTTGTCATTAGATGTTCTAGGACAGAGAACTTCAGTGTTCATGGCACAGCCTACAACCCTTTGAAATGGTATTTAGCATGAAAAATAAAACTGACAAAGTTCCTGCAAAGAGAAGAAGCACTACATCAAAACTAATTTAACAACAAAATATTACACTTTCCTGTGGTATCAACCCGGAAAACTGAAGTTACTGACATACTTAAAAGGTAAATACGTTAACAATGTCCAGCTGAGGTGTTAACAGAAGGAGAGCTGAGAAGAGGACTGGTGTCGTTCTCCTTCTCAGCCTGGCCGTCCTCCTCAGAGGTTCCATCTTCTGACTTTATGGGTTCAGTGGTAACATCCACTCCGATAAAAGCCACTGCACTAAAATGTTCAGAAAGAGGAACACATGTGGACAGGAAATAGACATTACTAATTCTAGATAAAAAGGGAGACAACCTTATCTGTTGTGTCATGCATTTCCATTAATTGTCAATTCTTTTTTGGAAGTTCACAGACACATTGTCTATAAGTTAATTTTAAAACTAAAATGCCTTTCCATTTCATTAAGGAGTTTGCAATCTGTGTGCACATGTAGTTAGCAGGCAACAACAGAATATCTGGGTAGGCCTTTGTTATTTCAAAACTGATCACTGTGCAAAGAAAGAAGCACAGCATGTGATAAACATGTAGGCAGTGAGGAGGGTTATGTTTCACGCTACAGCTCTCACATTGAGTATCACTTTGTCTTTGCAGTTTAACAACTGTCAGCAAAAGAATCTTTTGCTGACAGTTGTTCTAGGACAGAGAACTTCAGTGTTCATGGCACAGCCTACAACCCTTTGAAAAGTATTTTATACCACTTGGATTCTGTCTGATAGACAAACACAAAAAAGTGTGTGGTTGTGAAGTGGAAGAAAGATGATTCAGCATTTCCCAATTATTTTTACTAATGCAAATCTGAAGATTGTGGTGTATGAATACATTCAGGCTACCCGAGTCAGAAGAACTGTTTTCTGTTCACAGCTGGAAGGAGACAGGTTTCAGTCAGTCTCATGTAATCTTTGACTGGATGTTTCTGTGACTGTCCAATATTTATCTCTATCCATCTTCCCTTCAACTCTAACCAGCTCCCTTGGATTTGCTGAAGAACGGGATCCCCACAGCATGATGTTGGCACCAACATGTTTGGGATGGAAGGATCGAGGTAATGTGCAATATTAATTCTCCACCATAGTGTTCTGCATAAAGGCTCATTTCCTCCTTTTTCCACATTTTCGGTGTTTCCCCACATGACTTGTAGTAAACCTTAAAGGGTACATTGTATGGATTTCTTTGAAGAACAACTTTCTTTTTCCCACTTTGAATTGAAAGGTTTGTTGAATGCCCTAGTAATATTTTTCCTCTCAACTTCTCCCACCTGAGCTGTAATATAATATGCAAATCAAGACCTTCTAGGTTTAAAAGTGATTTCACATCTTAGAAAGCTAAGCAAGTTGTGTGATATGGTTTTTAATTCTTAGGACAATGGTTAGAAAGTTATACTTCAAATAAGGAACTGTGCCTTCCTACTTTTTGATTCTGAACATTTCTCTTTTCTACAGAAATGATGTGTATTTGACAGTTATGACCCAGCAGAAAAGTGTTTTTGTCATCCAAATCCCAAGCAGCCAATAACAAGTTGGAGCAAAAACTTTTAAGCAACATTGCTGAGATCATGCATTTTAGTATTGTTCTTGGATGTATCTTTGAGTATAGCTTTTTTCTAATAACAATCTGTGTTTGAACAAATCAGACAATTTCTTTACCCAGGATTTGTCTCTGATAAAACACTTTATAGGAAGGTGGTGAGCCATTGGAAGAAAAGAACCACAGGAAGCCCTGTGTGTAGGGGACATAAAATAAATGTGGAACACATTACACCAAAAAATAACTTTTTTTTTGCATGAAAATCTGTATGTGTGAACAAAAACTAATACTCTACATTACCAAGCTCATACCATCGCTGTGGTGAAATATGGGGGTGGTGACATCATAATGTGGTGATGCCTTTTCATCAGCCACTGTTTCTTGATACTTTAAATCAATTGTTCCTAACTCTTTGAGTTAGGAACAATTGATTTGTATAGGATTGATTTGTATAGGATTGTGTTTGCATAAACTTGTCAACTAAAAATGTTGCTCTTCTTTTTAGATTTATTTTTCTGTTTGATTTGATTTCATTTATGTCTATTTTATGAATGTCTTTTCATTTAGAAAATAAATGGCTGCTATATGTAAGAGTCAAGCAAAAGCCTGATATGACAGTTTACTGTTGTGGTGTAAAGAGTAGGAAAATTAACTTACACAATTGCAGATAAAGGAATGACACAGAATCCCGCAGCTAAGAGGAAGGCAAAGCCCGGGTACCACCCCACCGTTGCAGCATAGATACTATTGAAGACTGCAGATCCAACATTATTAAATATACTCTCCAGAAAGGAAAGATAAGCAAAAAGGGCTCCTGAAAAAACAAACAAAAAAAATGGATTCAGTGAAGTATAACAGAGACGACTAAAGTCAAAATGTTATGTTTCTTCAAGTCCTTTCACTTCTAGGATAAACAGAAACTTTAAGTGTTTAGTTAAGGACAGGACACACACCAGTGGACTATGACTCTTTAAACACAGACATGCATTCATGGTGTGTGTCCAAAAGCACACTTGCCTTGCTCAGACTTGGAGACGATCTTTGATATTACCGAGCGGAGAACAGGGAAAGGCATTATGGACAGCAGCATGGGGATCCTTGCTGCAATAAAAATAAAACAAACAAGAAAATTAAGTAAGAAATTTTATTAAAGCTTTTATGTAACTGCAAACACACATAATCAGTGACGGAAATGTCAAAATTATAACGAGTTTCAGCGTTCATGTTTTTCATAATAAACCCCCTGGCAGTACTATATCTAAAGCAAACAAAGCAGAGATAAGAAAATAAGCAAAGCAGAGATAAGATGTCATGATTACAAACACAATAAAGCTTACAATTCAGTCTTCTAATAAAAGATCCTGCAAACTCAGTAGCTTCAGAACACATTACAGGCCAGTAAACTTACTGTCAATCTGTAACCAGTGAGAATAGCGAATGTAGTGTTTTTGTTAAGGATCTTTATTTTTTCAAGTGTTTTTATCTTGTTCAGTATTTAAAAGTTATTTCAGATAAATGTCATCAAATGAAACAGAAAATATAAATTACAAGGTCTGAAAAGTGACTACACACTTATGAGTGTAGTGAATCCATTAAATATTGATGTTCCACATATTGAAATAAATTACGTAATCTTTTTTATAAATAATCAAATTCTTGGGGTTGCATTTTTGTCTAGTTCAAGTAATGTTTTAGCAAAGTTTAATAACTTTAATTACGGCTCAGCAGCTTAAACTTACCTAAAAACATCAGAACTGTGGTTTTTGCAAACGCCATCATGATCAATCCTGACAGCACAGACAAGATCCCCAATGCAACGATCAGCAGCTGCGGGACTCCACAGTATGTGAATGCCGACACTCCCAGAAAACTGGTGAGGAACACCGTGGTGGACAGTGCTGAGCCATACCCAATCAGAATCTCAGTCCAGCACAGTGGCTCGTTCAGCTCATATAGTGTCACTAAGGAGATGCCTCCAATGTAGGTGAAGGTGAAGCTGGTGAAGATGATCATCAGGAGGGCTAAGACTATTTTACACTTGTAGCTTGCTCTTGCAAAGATCTGGCAGAGCCCAAAGATCAACTGTCTCAATCCAGGGCGCTGAGGAGACCCGTCAATATCACTGCCATCAGCGGGAGTCTTTCTTACAGTCTCCTCCAGGATAAAAATTGCATAGACTAGGATCAAACACTGGCACAGGGCTGAAGTTAAGAAAGGCCAGTTAAAGCCTGCGGCTCTCAGGAAGTAACCTGTAGATATCGCAGCCACTCCAGACAACAGTCCAATCATCATATCCACTCCGGCCATTCGCAGCGTCTTCTGCCGGTCGTCTTGGCACAAGTCCGCTATATAGGCAAAACAGCCTCCCAGGAAAGTGCTTATACCCCCAAACAGAGAGCTAAGAAAGGAAGAGCCAATGAGAAGGTAGATGTTGAGCTCAAAGAAGGACACAGTCAGGAAGGTGCTGGTATATATCAGTGTGCCGATCAGAGGCATAATGATGGTGATCTTGCGTCCGCCCCGGTCACTATAGGCCACCAGCACAAGAGTAACGATCAAAGATGGGATTGTGGAGAGTAGCTCCGAGTAAAGGGAGAAAAGAGACGTCTGCTTCTGCACCTCCTGGAAGACAGGTAATTTAGGTTAGAATAAAATCAATTCATGCTGATATGCATACACTACTGAATATTCCAGTGTCGCCTCATTACCCCAATTATCCCAGTTGACTTTCCTTGGTCCTTCAAAACAACAATTTTGCTGTTGCTTGTTGTTTTATTTTATGTAAAGAAATTGTTTCCTTTAGCCTAACTGAAAAGTACTCCAAAAATTTAATGTTAATTGATTGACACAGTGTTATAGCAATATTTGCAAATAATTAGTGGGTCTATCTGCTCTTGTAGCGAGTCTACAGTCACCTTTATAGTAGACATGTTGCATACTGCTTTTTAAAATAGTAGTTTTAACTCCTAAAAAGGGCAACAAGAAGGGATCATTTAGTTTTAAACCACTAGTCAATGTTTTTGACAGGCAGATATCTCTAAACAGATCGATTTGGCTTTCTTGTACGCAAGGGTCTTCTTTCAGCCTGATATCTGGTTGTTTGCAGAAACAGGTGGAGCAATGATCTTTAATCCATGCTCCAAAGACCTAGAAAAACAATCTGCTGACTTTGACACTTTAATTTGAGTTTTAGACCAAATGGTAGTATAACACAAAAATGTTAGAGGGTTTGAAATCTTTCAAAACTGTTGTCTAACACCTGTAAAAGCAGTTATAAAGATGGCAGAGATTGTGAAAACAAGTGAGGTTTTTCTTGAGAAAAAGCAAGCGGAACAAAGCTCTATTGCAGCTGCCAATGTGACAGCTGTGTTTTCAGACAGAAATAGATAATTCTTGTGTGAATGTGTTTCACTTCCTACTTTTATTTTTAAAAAATTTTATAGCATGACAATACTGGTCCATGAATGCATGCTTCTTTTAATCTGCTTAAAATCTAATTATTTTGGTACATTGAACACTGCAAGCTGTTATTGGATTAAAAATGATTTGAGATTATGTTGTTAGTTCAGGGTGTTGGAGTCAAGTTCAGAAGGTTAAGCTTGAGTCACATGTCTGCTTTGAATGACATGTATGGCATACAATTAAATGTATTCACCAAATGAGCATTTTAAATTATTTCACAACAAAAACACTACTGTAATGAATAAACAATGTTGCTCAGGTGCAACAACAATATACCCTTTAATTTTGAAATATTAAAACTATGGACTTCAACATAATTATGCAACTTCTCAAGCCAGTTAATTGCGTAGCATGAAATTAAAACGGGTATATAAATGCTCACCACATTATCAGATTTTTATCTGCGAAAAAAATAATAATAATAAAAAATACAACCTGGCCAAATCTTTTGTGTGAAATGTGAAAATGTTCCAGGGATGAAAATACTTCAGCATAGCTCATTTCCATTGATCATTAAGGGTTGACCAGTGTTTATGCACTAATAAACATAACCACCAGCTAGAATTAGAATAATATTGATTATTCAATCCTATATAGTTTTCATGAAAATGTTAAAAGACATCCGTACAAAGAGCTAGAGGGAATCATATTTGGGACTGATATTTATTTACATAAAATAACAGAATATTATCAAAAGTTAAATATTAGATAATCAATAAACATATCCTCTCCGTCCTGTGAAAAAAACCCAGTAATTCTCAGCTTTGTTTGGATAATGAAAAAATGAACTAAGGTTTGTTGCAAATAAGATTATTTGAGATGACACCAGGTTGCATCCCTCCATTAGGAACAAACCTTATGGAAGTCGGTCTGATTGCTGCTGCTGTTACTTGGAGCACATCTGGAAGAGTTGTCCGAGACGGGATAGGGAGTGTTGGTCAGCTGTTGCCAGAGCCTCCTGTACACATACTGCTGGACCAGCGGGTAGATGAGAAAACTGCTAAAAGCATACAGAGCCACCACCGGCTCCACCAGGTAAAGGCGCTTCATGTTGAGGAGGAATGAAATAAAGTTTCTGAAAAATACAGGATAAGAACATTAGATATTTAGAGATGCATACACATAAACCAGGAGCTGAGACTGGTCTTTAAAAGTATTATTCATCTGTTTTCACAAACATATTCACACACAATAAAAAGACAGGATGCAAACTAACCAGCAGATTTTAATCTTCAAATGTATCTGCGTCAATGATATCATAAGAGGCATATACAATTGAAATTACATGATTTAGAACTGAACAATTTTTTATTACATAAGGAGGAAACAGCAAAATCTGAATTTTTTCATTTTACAGGTGTTCTCAAATATGTTTAGGGTTTCTTTTCAAATTTTAAGTTACATGTTTTTTACTTTAATTTCCCATAAATCTATGTTTTGTTAAATAGATGTTCAAGAAAACCTCTTTACAATACAATAGATGTTTTTTATTCTTTCTTTTTCAATAAATCTATAGTTTTTCTTCAATGAAAAATAGAGAGAAAAAAAAACAAAGTGAAGGAAAAAATATACAGTTCATTTTTTTCTGGCGACAGGTGGGAGATTTTCTTTCCTTGCTCCTTTCAGTGCAGTGCAGTTTCAGGTTTTGATTATAACGGAATGTCCATTGTTAATTTAAGAAAGAAACTGTGGAAATTGTGACTATGGGTGTTTTGTCTTTGCTTTCTTTGAATGCTTCCAAATTTCCCTTAAATCTATGGGTTCTTAAGATCTATGGGTTCCATAATTTAATTAAAAAAACAATTAATTTACTAAATTTAACAAGCTTTGCATAAAGCATCTTATGCAAACACTTCACGCACTTTGTGATGTCACCAAAAACATGGAAAACTTGTTTTTTATAGAGTTTATCTCAATTACATATCAACTAAAATGTAAAACACAAGTAACAATTTACCCTCGTGTCTTGTGTAAGTGAAAAACTGTAAAGAGCCTAATTGTTTCTACATAAACGTCTGACCATAGCTTTAAAACATAACCCTGATCCATAGTTACATTGGGTGACAGAAAAAACGTAATTTGCTGCTTTAAAATTGTCACCGTTCTGTTTGTCAACAGAACAAATTCACACAGCTTATACATGCATATAACAAAATGAATTTACTTTTATCTGCTCGTATTACTATCGTTATGCTATCATTTAAGAAATACATTACGATCTAACATTGTCTGCCAGTTAGGAAGATAACACAACATTTAATAACCATAAAATAGTTTAACATTAGCAGAGGCTGCGGGTGAACGAGGGCAGTTCGATAACACACGTAACAAAGCCTTATTGTATAGTATTCATTTTAATCATAATGTTTTGCATAGACAGTGCAGTATTAATACCTACCTTCTTAAATGGCCAATACAGTCATGTTATTGCTCGATATTCACTTCCGAACACTGTTGTGTTTACGAATAGGCTGGAAGTCTTGTTATATATGCCAGCACGGAGGGTTATGAAAGCCGATGTCCCGCCTCTGGTCTACTCTGATTGGTAGAAAGAACTGCACACTTTCTTTAATTGGATGTGAGTGACTGTCTATTATGTTTAAATGCGAACGAGTTCATATTTCCAGTTTCTTTCTGCGTATTAATTATAGTTTATCTGTGTTTGTGTACAGTTGTTATCAGTATCGTTTACTGGGTTTTAAAGGCAACTACTTCAAGTTTTGTTGCAATAAAGGCACTTCCGTCATGCATGGCTTTAGAAGTATTACGGTAACGTGAAGCAGGGCGTGCTTTACTTTACGTCAGAATGTACCACTCCGCCAACACACCGCCAGGAAGGATTTTGTTGTGACAGCGGTGCTGCAACCCGGCGGGGAGACGGTAAGACGGGCTGTGTAGCACATTTATTCTGTATGTTTTAATTAAACCAGATAGTTACTACATAAAACTAACATTTAGAAATATATGCAAGCGTGTGTGTTTTACATGAGTGGGACGAGATAAGAAATGCGATAGTAGCTGGTAGTTAATCATCCCAGGACGCGCAGGTAGTGCCACCATCAAAATAATGAAACCTAGCGAATCATAGCCGTCTCTGAATTAATCTGGCTAAGTTGGCTAACGTTGCCAGCTAGCGTTAGGTGTGTGAAGGACAACAAATACTTTCTTCATATACGAGTAATTCACCTGCTTCTTTTGATGGCTTTGCATCGCATAAAAATGTAGCATTGTGTGCTAGCTGGTAGGTTAGCGGTTGCTTCGTTTGCTGCTGCTGCGTTTTGAAGTCGTGACTATCACTCCGGGAAGATGATCTGCCACTTCCCCGGCCTTTAACTTTCACCATCTCCCTCTATCACTGTTGCCCTGCAGCGAGCCTGTTAAAAATAAATATTAGTTTGTCATCTCTGTCGGCCAGTGTCCTCACAAATCGGATGACTTTGCAGCCTAACTTTCCTCATTGTTCCTGTAATTGTTTGGCAAGTTTCCCTTATTTGCGGTTTAAGGGAAACGTTTTGAAATACAATAAACTCACTGTGTTATTGTCTATAGGTTAGCCTTAGATTTTAAGACAAATGGTGAGCTTATCCATCCTATCTGTAGCAAACTGTAAACAACTAGAAGTTTTTGTCAAAATGTAGCTTTACCCATAACTTTCTACTTGCTGTCTTTGTGGATAAGCAAGACAATTGTATTATGTAAAGCATACCGTGTTGTGTTTTGGTTTTCTTCTGTTCAGACTTGCCATACTCTTGAGAAGGAAGACAACTGCTCTGCTCACCCATGTGCAGTGGCCTTCATTGTCTCAGTCTGTTAAGATTTATTGTCCTATTCAAAATCAGAGAAAAAAAATGTGATAAGATTGGAAATCCATTTGCTAAGATATTATTCAAATCTCCAACTTTATTTTGTGCAGGCGGCATTATGGTCTTATCTGTTTCAAATGAGTTTGGCTATCTGATGTTCTTTAGCCTTGGATCACAGTGCCACGGTCCAGCTGAGTAGCGATTGGCACAACCTGGAACAAATCCACCAATTTTCATAAATGTAAACATTAAACAGTGTCAAACAATTGATCATACACACAATCTTTCTCAGTGTTGACCTTGTCTGTTCCTTTATGGCTGTAGCCTATCTACCTTCGGATGGCTGTTTTCTGCAGCATAACACACCCTGTCACACAGCTTAAATCACATAGCTCAAATCAGCTGGCTCTCTGAACATGACAATCTTTCACAGATGCCAGATCTCAATCTAGTGGACAACTTTAGGAAACATTGTAATAGAAGAATTGCATCGCAAATGTGCAGCTGAAGAAAGAACATCTGCTGCATTCTGCATTGCTATAATGCCAATATGACCCAAAATCTCTGCGTGTCTCTGACACTTTGCTGAATTGAGGCAGTTTTGAACCTCAAAGTGTGTCAAGCTTGGTGCTAGCTATGCATGTTACTTTGTATATTTGTGTATTTAGAGATGCACCATTCAACTGAATTGAGATCAAAATCAACCACTAAAAGATAGATAAATGGGTTTTTTTTTCTTTTGATTAAATGCATCAAAAGGAAGAGCTTCCCATCCTCTTCAGTTTGTAAGTGAATTAATTAACATCATGATTAACTTTTTTGAATTAGTAAAGAAAATTTAAGAAAGCTTAGGTACAAATGCTTAGATGTACCTAAGCCTAATACCTAATAATGATTTTGTATTTTTATTTTAGTATTTTTTGTTTTACCTAAATAAAGATCCTACAGTTCAAGTTATTCAACAAAAATCTTTAAGTAAATGTATTTTTATGTCTCACCATCACTGATTCTTATTTCTTCCCTTTATTTGCAGATAGTAACATAGGATTTTTTTCATCTTGGATCAGCTATGGCCTTCAGCAAAGGATACCGTATTTACCACAAGCTGGATCCGCCACCTTACAGTGTCATAGTGGAAACGAGGGCGAGGGAAGAATGCCTCATGTTTGAATCAGGAGCTGTTGCCGTTTTGTGTAAGCCATCTGTTTTTGATTAAAGATATGATTAACACTATCTTTAGACTGCACTTTCAAGCAATGGCATTTCAATGGAAGTATGACAGAAGCGATTCATCCTAGAACATCTGGCTTTGGAAACACTACAAAGAATATATTTGAACAGGCTCTAATAATGTTTTCTTCTCACCCATTTTGTTTCTTTTAGCGGCGGCGGAAAAGGATGCCATTAAAAGTACTTATACCAGGATCTTTGATGCATATGGAATTCTTGGTGTTCTCCGGCTAAACCTGGGTAGGAAAACAGAAAATGATTGTTCCCTAAATGTTTCCAGGCAGCCATGCTGCTTCTCTTGTTCGTGGCATAGTTGCTCCTTAGTCATAAGCTGCTTTCTTCCGTCCTTCATATGACCTTGAAGGCTGTTGTTATCACGACAAGGAACTAGCAGTGTGAAAGATTAAAGCTCAGTCTTCTTGATGGCTGAGATTAGACTGGCTGCTGAATTCTTGTTAAGCAGTAATGGCATCAAAGTTCAGTAAACCATTTTTTGTACTTTTGATCCTTTGATTTTGCAGGGGACTCCATGCTCCACAGTCTCGTGGTTGTGACAGGATGCAGCTCTGTGGGGAAGGTGCAGGATTCAGAGGTCTTCAGGGTCACGCAGACAGACTTTATATCGCTGAAGAATGATCCAGGGGATGAGGACCGGATTTCTGAAGTGCGCAAGGTCCTAAACTCAGGACACTTCTACTTTGCCTGGTCTGCTACTGGAATCAGCATGGATCTAAGTCTCAATGCGCATCGCAGGATCCTGGAAGATACTACAGACAACCGCTTCTTTTGGTAACATAACACATAATTTGTGAACATTCTCTCTGTTTGAAGTTAGTAGAATAACCTTTTTTTTTTCTTCAAAGATTGTGATCGTTTTTGATTTTTAAAAAAAAATAATCATCTTCCCTCTTTATAACCAAACAGGAACCAGTCTCTGCACTTGCACCTTAAACACTATGGAGTAAACTGTGATGACTGGCTGCTGAGGTTGATGTGTGGCGGCGTAGAGATCAGGACCATCTATGCTGGCCACAAACAGGCCAAGGCTTGTATCTTCTCTCGCCTCAGCTCAGAGCGAGCCGGCACGAGATTTAATGTGCGAGGGACAAACGATGACGGACAGGTGGCCAACTTTGTGGAGACTGAACAGGTTTGTCATGGCTTCAGTTGACAAGTTTCATCTTTTTTTAAGTTATCACACAGATGGAAGGCAAAATTTAACAATTTCAGTATGATTTAAATCTATTTTTGTTAGCAATTTTCCTTTATACCCTTTAGCTTATCTTAAAGACTGTTTTATTTTTTTCTATAAGCAACATAGTTATGTTGTTATTCATTCTAGTTTCAAAACATTCTTAAAATGTACATTTAATTGTTTTCTAGGTGGTTTTAATTGTGTAATTATATTAATTCATAAAAAGTCTAAGGATTTCTCTCTTTCTTTCCTTCAAAGGCTATCTTCTTAGATGATAAAGTCTCATCATTCATCCAGATCCGAGGGTCCATTCCTCTTTTCTGGGAACAGCCAGGAATCCAGGTACTGATGGTATCAAATGCTGAAATATTGATGTAATGTAAGGCATTTATTCAAATTCTAAAACATTTTTGATGATTAAAGTTTTCTCCATTTTTTGGATACTGTCGTAAGTCATAAGTAGGACTCAGTTAGGATTGTTTGCTGTGGCAGTGTATGTTTGCTATGTTGATTGGTTAGTTGGCCTCTTCGTACCTCCTCTTTGCAACTTCATACCTTTCTTCTTCCATTTCATATGTTATCTTCATATGTTCATAGCAATTAACTTAAATAATTGCATACCAGTTTATCATCTTTTGTAGTTGAGTATTTTAATACATTTTGAAGAAATAACATTATGTAATTTAATTTTTTTCATTTAAAAAAAGCTTTTCTATAGCATCTAATTTCTTCTGACCCCAGTTTGGGCCTCTTCACTCTTATAATATTTGACACATTATCACACCCAGATCAATCCAATATAACAGTCTCTGTGAGTTGAGATTATTCAATAAACCCATGAAACAACATTTTCTTATAGTTGAGTAATTATAGATAATAGATATAGATATAGAGAACTTCTTTAAATTATGGTCTCTTAAAACTGAAACAATATCTCTGACAGGTAAGAATGGACTCAAAGCTTAATTTCATACCTAATGACATCCGCCATGAAGCAACCAAAACTAAAGCTTCATTTTATGGTAAAGGGAGCAAAATGACAAGCACCAGAAGGTTATCACAACATAAAAGGAAAATAAAGCTCATCTTGTTTTAACAGTATACCAGTTTTAACCCCTTTTTGTCGCTTTATTCAGAAAAAGTCCATTAAGGGTGTTTTGTTGCACCTCAATGAGAATCGACACCCTAATGGACTGGATGAAAACCCCCACCTGGTATAACCTTTTCCTTTTGTTTTTTTTCCCCCTCCCATCTCTATTTATTTACATTTTTGGGGTGGTGGGTGGGGTTTGGAGCTCTGCTGCTGTTGCTGCTGCTTTATTACTGCAGATAAGTTAATCCTCTGTGCATTGCCAGACTTCATTGGTGTAAAACAAAATGAGAAGTTACGGTACATAATAATTTTTTTAGTCTACCCTGCACCTGTCCAGGAAAAGCCATTTT
This sequence comes from Poeciliopsis prolifica, assembly GCF_027474105.1. Lineage (NCBI taxonomy): Eukaryota > Metazoa > Chordata > Actinopteri > Cyprinodontiformes > Poeciliidae > Poeciliopsis > Poeciliopsis prolifica. Next base: position 6,305,000 of record NW_026562408.1, read on the forward strand.
GATTACATCTGATATTCTCATTGTGTGCTCACAGCTGACGCAACATCACTTGAGTTTGCCTGCTCCTGTTCTGACATTGCACAGACTGGTAATTTAGATGTCGGGGAGGCTAATGACAGTAATAGTGGTTGGTAAAGGGCTTTTTTTCTGTTTCCTCAGCTCCCAGACTTCTTGGGTCAGGTGAGAGAGCCTGTTCTGAAAACATCCCCTAACCACTTTGTTTGATTTACTATAATATTCCCAAAGCAGCTGGATACATTTTAACCTCTAACAACAATAATCTCCTAAAGACCTACATGACGCCAAGAGCATATTAGCCATCTATTCAGGCCAGTAGGTCTTTAGTTTTCTCAAAACACAGATTAGTGGGCTTGGGGTTGTTTTCAGACGCAAGTGTAGTTCTCCTGCTTTGACGCACCTTTTTAGCTCTCAGTCCCCTTCTACCAGTTGTGGCTTGTAGGCTCTCCTCTCCATATTCTCAAATACTTCCTGAGCAGGACGTGTTATATTAGTTGCATTAAAAAGAGAAGTTTTTCTCCAAATATGTGTACCCCTAGAATAATTTTTAAAAATGCAAATGAGCCTATATATAATTAGCACAAGTGCAATACAAAGAACACCTGCTGAGACAAATAGTCAGTGGTAGAAAATGAAAGTCATTTAGTGTTTTATTTACCCATTTTTGAAAAGAGCTATTTACAGGTGCATCTGAGTAAATTAGAACATTGTCAAAAAGTATCTTTAAGCATTTATTTGAGTTTTGGATGGTACTGGTTTATATATTATGAAACCTGGATTATAACCTAGCAATGGTGGTTCAGTGAAATGCTCCTGTTGCTTGAATTATTGCATCAACAGTGTTAAAGACAATCAGCTTGTGGTGCTAAGTTGTTAAAGCCCGGGCACCTTTAATAATCACCTTGAATTTATCTACAGTGTTAGATCTCATGCCTTTTATCTTACAATACATCACAGATTCTTTATTGTTTGGTTTAGGTTGGTTTTGCTGGTCAATCAGCCACAGTGTAGAAGTACTTGTGTTCTTTCTTATTTTTCTGGGCAAAAAAAAATTTAAATGCTGCAGGTATACTTTTTCTACAACACTTTTTCCTTCCACTCAACTTTCTACTAATATGGAAGGATACTGTACTTTGTGAACAGTTAACAGCTTTGAAACCCCTTAACTGTCACCCCCAAAGCACTTACTGGTGAGTAAATGGGTTCATAAGGACTTCGTTGTCCTCATGACAGTTAAGGGGTGTTAACATTTTGCAGTTTGACATCTATGTAGACGGGTACCTGCCTGTGGGTAACTGAAGTCTTTCCCATGATCGTGTTGACTATAACAGAACATTTCCAGTTTTTTAAAATGCTTTTTTTTATTTAATATTAATTTGTTAAGATCCTAAATAGTCATCCTATTTGCAATAATTCTACATTCTATGGAATTAAAATTTTCAATTACTTTGTAATTAACTGAGCTGCACCTGTATATATTCTCTGAAGCGAAATGACTCATACCTTGAAAGATGTCCTTTAACAATAAATACCAAAAAGTTATTAGATCATGTATAGAAATAATACTTGAAAATGTTGATTTTATTGTTCTTGACCGGTCTACTACGGTGCTCTGGTACACACTGACTGTGTTTTAGTCTAAGCTGTCCCACTGCAACCTGAGTAGTTTCAGATGTCATCTCAAGAAGTTATTAAAAATGCAGAGGTTGGACCTGCATGACTGAGGAGAAAGAAAAGAAGTCACAATGGCCACAGTACAGTTTACCCCCAGAATAGTTTATGTAGGCCCTGTCAAAACAGGTCTATGCAAGCAAATCAGAAAACATTAAAAACTTTCTCTAGCCATCACCCTACAAACTGATCACAAATAGAAGTCAAGTGAAAGTAGGAAATGCTTTTCTGTTGGCAAATCTTTTTAAAACGGAACATCAACATGACAATGAGGAACAGATTTCTTGTTGCAGCCTCAGTGCTAGATTTATTCACTTCTCACTAAGCCTGAGTGGGAGTAGTCATGCGTATCCAAGTTTACTTCCCTGATTCTGTGCCAAAGCTTGTATTAGATTTTTTAGTGGAATAACAGAGTTGAAATCTGGAGAAGAAAGGTGTCGGAGAGATGACGAGATTCATCTGTTGCTCAGTGTCTTTGTCTATGTGAACAAATTTCCTCCATTCTGTCTCTGTGTTGCTCTTGTTCCACTCCATTCTCTCTCTGTTTTAAAATGAATCAATGCCTCATCTGTCTATTTCAAGTGCACACATGTCTGTTTCACTTTCTCAGGTTTTCTGGGCATCCACGCAATGTGTACTCTATCTTTTTGGGTTTTTTTTTTAGTATTATTTTATACTTTACCAAAGTAGGACCCTGTGGATTGTGTCTTTGCAGGTGGGGTCCCATCGTGTCAAACTCTCAAGGGGATTTGAGGCAAATGCACCAGCTTTTGAAAGGTAATTAAAAGGTTAAAGGTTTTATGAGTGGCTTCAGCTTCACTTCTTCTCTTCTGTTCTACTAGATTGCAGCTGATTGATAGCCTTCTGAAAATCTCTTTGTCACCTGGTTAAGAGTAGCAAAAGCTTGAAAACAGGAGAGGATTAAGACTGAAACACTAATATTGTTACTGGGAACATCAAGGACACATTAATAGCTCTTCATCAACAATGTCCTACCAAATATACAGTATTTTTGAGGTAACATGAACATTGTTAAACATCATGGGAGATGCTTTTGATTCAGTCTAATATTTGTCCCTATATATGCTGCTCTGTCTTCAAGTGACAGAGTAACATTTGCATTTGGGAGAGTTCCATTTCTGAAATTGGACAGCTCAGTTGTTACGACATAACCCTCATTTTCTACTATCTATTAGCTAATACACATTTTTTTAATTTTCCGATCTAAGTGTAGATGTCAAAGACATGGTTTCTGTGCGGAACCCCTTAGGGTTTTCCGTCACATATAAAAAAAATCTCCTTTAGTTGTGTCTGAAATTAATACCCCCGTTACTTTTCTAAATGTATTCTTTTGTCATACAATTACATTTTTTTGGTTTTGAGACAAGTACTGACAATCAAAGAACATTTTGCTTTAAATATTATCTCTACATAAAAAAAGACTCCTTTTCCGACTTTACATGACTGGGTATTCATGTCCTTTCCAGTATACTTCAGAGATATGATGGTGATAAATGCACTTACTGCTTGTACTTCGGTTGTTTTGTGACTGGAGTGTGAACCATATTTTTCTGGTTTACAATCTGTACCACACCCAAATAGTACTGGACCCCTCCTTATCAAACCACAGCAGCCACTTTTGTAGCTGTTCCCATGTCTGTTCAATTTACGATAGCCTTCAGTTAGAAAGTTTGGAAGACAAATGTTGATCATTTTATTTTCCACATTTTTTTGGTTTCCTTTGGATGGACTTCCAGTATTGCTATCATGTTGATAGAAATTTACTAAAAACAAACGTTAAATCAAACCTCCTCTGCTTTTTGTACCCAGTTTGTCTCCTTCTTGCAGTTGTCTATTTCAAATTTATTCATTTTATTATATGGTGAGATTTTTGCTGTGCTTTTCCACAATTTACTTGATTCTACAAAGGTAGCATATACATACTGCCATTAATTACAGATTAAGTAATGAGAAATATGGGCAACTTCCAATATTCTGTTTTTGTGATGCAGATGTTAACTCATTTTTCTTTTTACCTCTTTTAATTTGTTTATTGCATCATTTTAACACCTCAATGATAAAGAATATGGCTGGCTACTTGACTAGCAAGTCAGACACTGAAAAGTGTCTTGATCTGGTAGCTTTTTGAACAGTTATCATATTTGCAGTTTTAAATGTAATTATATTTATTGGTATTATTCAATGTTTTACTGTTGTGTCATGTTCAAATTAACCTAAAACCTTGCAACAGTGCATTTAATTAAAGGTAGCTATGATTATTGCTATCAAACTTGTAACGACTTGAACTTGATAAATGCGCTATGCCTGAATCTGTTTTGCAGACACTTTACTGCACTGAGAATGTTGTATGGCAAGCAGGTTATCATCAACTTGCTTGGAAGCAAAGAAGGGGAACATATGCTCAGCAAAGCATTTCAGGTGAGATTTTACTGTCTTGTTTTTTTTACTAAATGATTTCTATAATGCAGACAATAACACAGGATTTCAGTGAAACAGTTGAAGATGTGTCATAAGAGGCCTTATTACTTATTGCTTGTGAAAGCTTGCTTGAATTCTTCCTGCTTCTGCAGAGCGCGGGATTTTGCTCAATACAGAATGTGTCACTTCCTGCTGGGTTTTTGCCCAGTCAGTTAGCAAAGGGAAAAGTAAAAGTTTAAAAAAACTTGAAGATTTTCAACATTTTCAAAATAAGAAGCAAATGTGACAGTATTACAAGTTCGAAATGAGCTTGAGCCGTTTTATAAAACACATTGCTGTCCAAGCTTTCCTGTGGATCAAAAAACATTTGAATGAATTTACAAGCCATGCAACTGCACATTATAAATCTTTGGATTATATTTAAATATTAACAAATATCTTCTCTTCCCTTTTCTCTCCCTCAGAGTCACCTGAAGGCTTCAGAACATGCCACAGCAGTGAAAATGGTTAACTTTGACTATCATCAAAATGTGCGAGGTGGCAAGACTGATAAACTCAGCAGTGTTCTGAAACCACAGCTGAATAAATTCGTAGATGAGTGTGGGTTCTTCTACTACTCTGGGGAAAAAGGCATTGTAAGGTAAGAAAGTTCTTTCTTATTGTACAGATTTGTATCTCTTCCTGATTCATTTCGTACAGTTGAAGTACCAGTATAACAGGTATTTTTGCAACAGCAATTGACATGCACACACATTCCCCATCTTGTCAGTTGTCTCTATTGGTATCTAAAAAATTATTTGTTTCCCTCTTTGGAGCTCTGAGTTTACAAAACTCCTCTTTTGAAACTCTGTGATCAGGGTTACTTAAAGGTTGCATAGCTTAGCTTTGCTTGTCACTTCTGCTCTTTAAGATTACGTCCACCCTTTTTTTGTATAATACCTCCTCATGTCTCTTCGCCAAGTCACCTTTAACCTTTTATTCTTTTGATTAATTTGGCTAAAATTTTTACAAATATTATTTAATAGACATAGATATCATCTTGTTGGAACATACTATTTGCTACTTAATGTCAACACTGTTCCTTGACTCTACCCAATTGTTTGCAGACCATCCACTAGAGGGCACCTTTGAGCTCATGACCCATGGATGTTATTGCTGTGTTATCCAGCAGCTGAAACATTTATTATCTAATGATCAATAACCTCAATGGGCCTTCAGTAAAACTGTCAAAAACACATTTTCCAGAACTCTCCAAAAGTACTTGAATGCTTTCTAGTCATAGTACAAAGACAATGTTCAACTTTATTTTATAAACAAAGTCAAGTGGTGCATATCTCTGAAAGAACATAAATCATATTTTCTTGACTTTTCGGATTTATTTTGGAATGGAAAATGTCCATTTTTCATTGGCCCTCTTTACTCTGATACAATTCCCATCAGAAAGCACCTAATCAGCATATAGACTCCACCTGTGCTCAATTTTATCTTTGTATTGATATGGACATTCTGTAAGTACTTCAGGTTTTTCCAGTTATGAAAGTGGGAAATTTAAGTGTCATAGGTTTGATTGGGAGGCATTTAATATATAAGTTGAAATCTATAGCATTAGACATTCATTCTCTCATGACTTGCAAGTTCAAAGAACTGAAAGGAACTACAATATTGATAAGTCGAGTTCCATCAAACGTTATGTTATTGTATTTTGCAGTTGAATAAATCAGGCTTTTTTTCAGGACTCAGGGAGGGACCATCAGGAGTAACTGCCTGGACTGTTTGGATAGAACAAACAGTGTTCAAGCCTTCTTTGCACTTGAGGTTTGTGTCCAGCTTGGTGTACATTGATGCCTGATATTGAAAGATATTATAGATTTGTCTTTTATTCAAATTGCCTTTGCCTCCTTCAGATGCTGCCCAGACAGTTAGAGCAAATGGGTCTGACAGAGAAACCACAGCTGGTGGCCCGGTTCCAGGAGGTTTTCAGGACCATGTGGTCTGCCAACGGGGACTCCGTCAGTAAGATTTATGCAGGAACCGGAGCCCTGGATGGGAAGGCCAAGGTGTGTAATGAAGTAATTTAATACTTGGGAATAACGAGAAGTTTTCAATTATTTAGGTAATTTATAATGCAGGTTAGCAACTCCGTGTTTTATGGAGTCCAAAGGTAATCCGCTTCCATAGATTATACTCTATGTGTGATGTAGCATTACCACTCAAGTAGTTTTTGCAGGCTAATAACATGTGACTCCAAATGATGTTATCCAGGATTTTAACACCATTTTAAAGATTCTGAAGAATCATTGAAAAAAAATATTGTACAATTTTCAAGACTGAATACATCTGATAAATGCACACACATTGAAAGTGACAAAAAATATATATATCTTGTTTTTTATCTTTTATACCCTCCTTGATCAGGGCTTTATGTTGAACCTATGGCTCTTTACCCGACTAAAGTTTAGATTCTAAACAGTGAATTGACTGTCTTGCATGAACACAATTAGGATATCAATGATTTCTTGATTGCTTTAAATATATTCAGCCATCACCTTTTAGACACTAATTCATAAACTGCAATTTTCTGTAAGAATGCAAGGTAATGATTGCATCAATATTTAATCCTCTGTGTAGAGATTGTACCCTTTTTAATTATGTGCATTATGTCTTTTGGCTAACCTGTGGACCTCTCCACCTGTATGGTAAGTCATTAGGATGATAGATATTTTTAAGCTATGGGTCTATTTCTGGTGTCTTGTACATATCAGTCTGATGGTTTCACATAAATGAGAATGGAGTTTGGGACAGGTGACAAATCTTGTTTACTTCCCTTTGATTATCCTTATGAAAATATATGCTCTCATTGAACTTTCCTGGAATTTCACTGTGAACAGAAATTCAAAAGTAAGAGAAACAAAGAGGGGAAAAAACTACTTTATTTTCGTTTACTTGTAGCAATTACATTTATACTTATTTCTTCCATCAAAATGCAAAATCTTTCTTGGAATTTAGAGAAATCTGTCCAGATTTCCACCTAATGGCCATTAATGAAATCTCTAACTTCTTCAGAAGATAATTGAAATTCATTACTATGAGCTTCAAATCTGACAGATCTCTCTAAAATGTTCCTTCTTGTCTTTTTTTTTCCATCCTGCAGTGGCGAAAATGTCATTTTTTAACTTCTTGTGTGTGCCTTTTTAACTGATTGGATGCTAAATATAAATATATATGTATATATATTTCTTGGCTTGCAGGCTGGAAAGCTCAAAGATGGCGCTCGCTCTGTGACACGGACCATTCAGAATAACTTCTTCGACAGCTCCAAGCAGGAGGCGATAGACATCTTGAGGCTGGGATCCACGCTTAACAGTGATTTAGCAGACAAAGCTCGAGCTTTGCTCACCACTTCCAGTCTTTACGGTAATTTTCTGCATGATTTAAGTCCCTTATTATTTGGTGAAACATTTGTGGAAACAATGAGCTGCATTTTGATTAAACCTTTCAAACATAAAAAAACATTTTGAGCAATGTTAGACACAAAAACCAATGCAATGAAAGAATACAATGAAATTATTATCCCCTTCTTTTAACTTTTTCTTACATTGTCCTCCACATTTGTTGGCTCATCTGGCTAGCTTAATAAAAAGCCTTAAAATAAATTTGTCTTGATCTTTGTTAAATAATCTCACTTGAGGACATTAATTCAGTGATGAAAAAATCTGGCATTGTCACTGGTGCCACTTATTGGTGTCCCAGCTGTTAATGTTTTGAATGTCCCTCTTTTGCCAATAGCGCAACACTTAGTCATACCTTATAACAATTCAAATGGTTGAATCAGAGGCATAAATTCTTAAAAAAAAAATCATCTTTGCACAATTCCTCTTTTTAAACTCAGTTGCAGTGAGTAATTTCTGCATTGTTTGAGTCATGTATTTTAAACATTGTTGAATAAAATATTTTACTATTTTTTTTCATACCAACTAATTGTTATTGAGACAATGTTTAATGGTTGTGATGGAGACATAGGCTTTTCAGCAGCCCTAAAGAAACCTTGTGAATTTTGAAAGGAGCCCTGGCTCGGCTGATTTAATATTTACTTGCTATTATCTGTTGAAAAGATGCTAACCTACAACTTTCTTCCTTCTCTCCCACTTGCAAACAATCTTAGTCACTGAGCCTGTCTTGCAATCAGGTATAGTAACTTATAGACTGCAAGCAACAGATATGTTTTCCTGCCTTGTCATATAGTTGTTTTTTTATTATTACTATTATTATTATTATTATTCACTATTGGTTGTGGTTTATTCCACTGTCTGTTTTATCAGATAGTTACAGCAATGATTAAACTAAGATGTTTCAGCATATGTTTTCAGTAGGTATTTGCAGACAGCTATAAACCACTACCAAGCTTTACATTGTGAATGTTATCAGTGAAATGGTCACAGCTAAAGTCATTCTCCCATAACCTTTGTTTTTAAACATTCTAGTGAATTTCCTTTGTTGTTTTTTGATTATAATCCCTTTTTTCATCAGTATTTTCCTCTTCTTTGTTTCATCTTCCACCCAAACCTCCTTTCTGGCGTGCATCTTTCCATGTTTTGGCATCTAATCTGCACATTCTTTCCTTTGCAGCCTCTCCAAGAGTGTTGCTTGGAATGTGTCAGAATCACCACAAATACACAAAGCCCAAGCAAATCCGGGTCTGTGTCGGCACCTGGAACGTCAACGGGGGCAAGCAGTTTCGCAGCATCGCATTTCGCAACCAGACACTGAACGACTGGCTGCTGGATGCTCCAAAAAAGGCAGGACATCCTGAGTTCCAGGGTATGTTTCTTTTAATTTGTCCACAGTCATTACTTGGTAATGACCCCTTGAGTATGTGTCTATTTGTTTGGTTGAAATAGGTGCTGTAAGTATTTAAATGTTATTATTAAATAAAGAAGTGTGTGCACTAGATATTAAATCAGAAAGTGGACATTGGAGATCCAGTAAGCAAATCAATCAATCCCTCCTTTTTAGTTTATAAGTCAGTACAGAAATGGTTAAGTTTAAGAAAAATCTGATTATTAGAAAGAGACAATTGATGAAATTGTAATAAATTGACAAAGATCACAGCTGATCTGTTTTCAGTAAATGTCTGTTGTGTTTAGCACAAACTTTGTTTATAAGATCATTCCCCTTTAACTGTTAAAGGGTTCAGTGAATGTCTTAAGCAAACACATTCACTGAAGACAAACATTTACTTTTGTTTCTTGACAGACAGCAAAGCCAACCCCATAGATATATTTGCCATCGGCTTTGAAGAAATGGTTGAACTGAATGCTGGGAACATTGTCAGTGCCAGGTATGTGTTTAAGATTCTGCCAGTCCATAACCTATTGGACTCAATACATTTCAACTGTAATGTATTGAAATGTACAATGGATATTTCAGTATGTTACTGTTAGACACACCTTGAAACATTTTGCAGCCGTGTCTGCAGCAGCTGGTTCTACTCTTTTCTCAATTATTTGTAGAATCACGTTTTGCTGCAGCCTCAGCTACAAGTCTTTTTGGGTGTCTGTAACAGCTCTGCAATTACTTTGTGATCTATCACATACCATCTCTTTAGAGTACAGCACATTTCTTGTCTGAAATTGTAACATTACAAAATTTAAAAGTTCTACAAACACTTGGTGCTAAGACTACTTATATGCTAAGTTTAAAAGGTACTAACCCTTTGCAGAGCAATGTATACTTGCAAATTCAACTCAAGTCAGATATTTAAAAATTGAGGCTAAGGATTTTGTAAATTTCTACAAAGGTAACAGTAAAATTGAATTGATTTTCTTGTTTTAATGTTAGTGCTCTTCATCTCTTCTTTGTCTCAGCACTACTAACCAGAAACTGTGGGCTGCTGAGCTCCAAAAAAACATTTCAAGGGACCACAAGTATGTGCTGCTTGCTTCTGAGCAGCTGGTGGGAGTGTGCCTGTTTGTTTTCATTCGTCCTCAGCATGCACCCTTCATCAGGTAAAAATAGTGCACATTCTGATCAGAAACACTTGGTGACTAACTGTAAGAAAATTCTTATGAGTTTTCAATTCTTTTTGTTACAGAGATGTTGCTGTAGATACAGTGAAAACCGGAATGGGCGGGGCCACCGGTAATAAGGGAGGTGTCGCCATCCGCCTGCTGTTCCACACCACCAGCATCTGCTTCGTCTGCTCCCACTTTGCTGCTGGCCAGTCTCAGGTCAAAGAGAGGAATGACGACTACAATGAGATCACTCGCAGACTCAGTTTCCCGATGGTAATGGCAGTTCTAGTCACAAATATTGTATTTTGATTCAACTGCATTTGAGGTAACATTTATCCTCTGCTGCAGGGTCGTCTGCTGTATTCACACGATTACGTGTTCTGGTGCGGAGACTTTAACTACCGAATCAACCTGCCCAACGAAGAAGTGAAGGAGCTCATCAAGCAGCAGAACTGGGATGCTTTAACAGCTGGTGATCAGTTGTTGGAACAGAAGAACACAGGAATGGTATAATTTGTAAAACACATCTTCACTGCATTATCATTTGTCACTATATGCTGGTGTATTAAGACTGATTCAGAATAGATTTTCTATGCAAGTTCTGCACCGTATTAAGAGTTTAAAAGTTTATTTTTTTCCTCAAGCACATTTTCTTAAATAAATGGGGGCAGCTATTGCAGTTTTCTTGGATTATGCGAACTGATTCCGTAACGTGTCTTCCTTAATGATAAATAATTTCATCAATTATCCTGAGGATCAGTCGGCTAAAAAGGGAAATGAACACATTTTGCAGATTTTTCAACACCAAAGAGAAATACATAAAAATATGCAAAAATTAAACAATTCAATTTCATTTTACTTAATTTATTATCTTAAAAACAATAACATTGCATTTTTTACTGTATACTTGGCCATTTGTAGCAAAGAATTAATCTACAACTACAAAAATATTTCTAGCCTTAACCTGTGAAAATCTCAGTCCTTTCTCCTTGATTTAACATCAGTACAATGTTGGGTTGATCTGTTTATTATTTGGATTAACAAATTGATAATTGGATAGCCAAATGTGCTTAATATGAGAATTTTAACCACTTGAAGTTTATACTATGCATCTTGAACATCTTAACACATTTTACATTTTATCTTAAATGAAAACTTGTAATTGTTTTGTAAAGTTTTGCCTTCATCACTGTCTGAGTATGTACTTCTTTCAGCAAATGGCCTTTTTTTACTCTGTATATGCCAGTTAACGATTAATTGATTACTGAATTCGTTGACAGTAACCTTCATATATCTTTGCAGGTTTTCCGAGGTTTCATTGAGGGAAACCTGGATTTTGCCCCCACCTACAAGTATGACCTCTTTTCAGAAGATTATGACACAAGCGAGAAGTGCCGTACACCTGCATGGACTGACCGCATACTTTGGAAAAGGAGAAAGTGGAACTTTAACAGAACAGGTGATATGCAGGGCATCTTAAACCTAATCCTTGTAACCTTTTGACCAATAACAATGCAGTTATGCCTTATTGTTTTGTTAATTTATAAACAAATATGAAAACTTCTGAAGAATTGCATTTAGTCATTTGTTTGTTTTTGTTGTTGTTTTGTTTTGTATTTTCTTACTCTGTGGTTGTTTTATAGCTGAGGAGATGAACGTTGTAGGAGCAGCCTCTACATCTGGAGATGCTGAGGATAATCCAGAACAGGCCTGGAGCCCTGGGATTTTAAAGTACTATGGCAGGGCTGAGCTCAAGACCTCAGATCACAGGTAACCATCATGATATCTCTGTGATCCAAGATGATTACTTAAAGCTTAATAATACCAGTAATTCATGTCTCTTCCATGTTTTGTGATATTTCTTTTAAGGCCTGTGGTAGCAATAATAGATGTAGACATCCTGGAGGTGGATCCTGAGGAACGACATCAGGTCTACAAAGAAGTTATTGCCCTGCAGGGGCCTCCAGATGGCACCATCTTGGTGTCCCTCTGCTCCTCGGGGCCTGATGACTATTTTAGTGATGAACTCATTGATGAACTACTTGATAAGTTTGCTAATTTTGGAGAAGTCATCCTCATCAGGTGAGGCTAACATGCAAGCACAGAGATCCGGGTGTGTTCCACCTTCAGCCTCTTATTCTCGATTAATTGTGCAATTTTTCATGCAGGTTTGTTGAAGAGAAAATGTGGGTAACCTTCTTGGAAGGTTATTCTGCTCTGGCTGCACTCTCTCTCAGTGGTTCCACTGTAAGTTGGCTCCTATTCTAATTTGTTGGAATGATCTACTTTGGATAGTTTCATAGGAACCTCTCAGCCTTTTTCTGCTTACCTTGCTGGTATGTATTGCAGGTCCTGGACAAGGTGATTGACATCCGCCTGAGGAGTCCAGGGTGGATCAAGAGTCTGGAGGAGGAAATGAGTGTGGAAAGGATCTGCGGCAGCATTCCCACTTCAGCGAGTTCAACCTTGCTTGCTGAAGACGTAGACGTGGGTGATGAAGATTATGATATGGAAGGTCAGGAGTTGTCATGAAATTGTACTTATCTATGTTAAGGTTTGTAGGAATGTTCTAACCGTTCTTTGACTGCGGCTCCAGGTGATGTGGATGATGAGGTGGAAGACATTCTTCCCCAGCACCTGCAGCCTGGTGTAGGCTCTTCTCTTGGATCCTCACCTCTGCCGTCCCCACGCGGTAGTCCCTGTCCCTCTCCTACTCATGGAGAACCCGCTGCTCCCAGTAGACCAAGTCGTGGACAACAACCCCCTCGACCATCACAAGGTAATGACATCACACAGCATAAATAAATTAGTCAACTACAGTCATGCTCCTCAAATCATCTGCACAGCTAGTTGTCTCCATCGGCTGGAATGTAAACTGTGATTTCATTGTGTTTGTAATAAGTGGAAGCAGATTTAAGCCCTACATCACAGAGGAGAGAAACAGCAGGTAATTAAATGAGTGATGATGCAATCTGTGTTGGTTTCCACTTGTTTGTTTTAGAATAGTGTTTCCTTCTGAGGCAGATTTTGGGGTGTGATGTTGATGTGCGCTGTATACATTTTGCAAATTAGAATGTGAAACTGTAAGCCAAAAAATGGACACATTCCACAAGGTGTTTCTATGAGGTGTTTCAGGATTGTGCCATGTTTTATATGACATCTGCGTAAGACCCCTTTACCCTGGATTAGGATTGGCCTATAATCTTTACTTCGGAGAACCAAACACCCTCAATACTTGATCAGATCATCTGCAGCATGAAAGGTTGTTTATTGTAATGTTGTTTTATTAACCTAAAGAATTGTTTTTTTCCTTTTACCTCACTTTTTTTACTCATTGTCCTCGTCTTATGTCCTCATAAGTAAATGCAATGCCAGGACTACTCTTTCAAAGTTATGAACATGGTTTCCATTTAAACTGCTACATGAAAGCTTAACAACTTCTTCTGGTTTCAGCAGCCAGCTAGTCTATGCAATTTGGAGCAGCGTGTACTCCCAGCTAGGACTCCTGTTTGACATGGAGCACAGGGCATACTCACCTTTTCAGTGAACATAGTGTTTCTTCGTGTTTTGTTCTTATGAAGTGTGGGTTGCGTTTGACACCAAAGGGGTCTTAAAAGAAGACCCGTTTGGTGTAGATCTTTGTTGTTGTTGTTGTTGTTGTAGAGCTTTTAGTTGTGTGTGTTTTCACAAATGGGTTTCATGAAATTGTCAGAAATATGTCAAATAAACTGAGCAGTTACGGGCATGACTCTATGCCGTATTCATTTAGCAGTTAAACTGCCACAATATATTTAATACAACAAGCCTTTCTGCATCTTTTCCTTTAAGGGCCTCCTGTAGACTTCCAGCCTGGTGCTCCCACAGGTCCAGGCCTGGAGCCCAAACGGCCTCCTCCACCTCGGCCCAATGCTCCTCCAGCCAGACCAGCTCCACCTCAACGCCCACCACCACCTTCAGGTATCACCCCATAAGCCTTCTCTATATTAGAATGATATAGAGTATGATATAGAGTTAGCTCAGCTTAAGTGGGGACAACTAAATAAAATCCTGCTGTGGGAAAAAAAAATCACTTTTAATTATGATTCTCTACAGAAGAGATAGTAACTTGTCATTCTTATCCCACTGCTTTGCCAAATCCGTGAAGGCGGCATGAGCCCTCAGCCTGTTAGAAAGGACTCTGGAGGTAAAGTTAAAGTGACCAGATGATGTCTTGATATACTTCTGTGGCTGATTTACTTTATGCTGGTTCTTGCTGTTTTCCATTAGAGCTATGCACAGCAGTCAGTAAGTGTTGATTCAGTGTAATGTCCAAGACAAAAAAACTGGTCCCACTGTTTTTAAGAAGAAGGTTTTGCATCTTTTGTCTGAATAGAGATAGAATCCAACTGCTGATGTGACGCATTAGCATGGTATTTTAAACGTTTGATTACTTCCCCCTTGTAATTTTGTTTTTGTGTTCTTTAAAATATGGTGTAATTTGTTAGTAATATACTTGTGAGGTGTTTTTGTAGGTCCTAAAATCCATCCTTTAGGTGAAAAATGATCCTGTACTTTAGTTTAGTTTTACATGACAGTGAATTTGGGAATTAGAATATAGGTTTCACCTGAACACTGTGACTAATCTTTACTTTTATCTGTTGATATTTAGCATTTTTCTGTTCTACTTTGTTTTAAAGAAAAAAACATTTGTTTTCCTCTCTAAGACAGTGGCAAATGTCCCAGCCCACTGCTTGGTAGGAGAGGCAGTGAAGGTAACGAGCCAGGAGTTTTTGAATGTTGCCTAATTCCTTCGGTCTTAGACCCAGCACTCATCAATGTCACTGAGGCTATTTTGACATTGATGGTTTGTGTTAACTTTCACTGCTTTATTGTAGGGGTGTAAATCAAAAGTTTACCACAATACGATAATGCATCAATTTGTTTGGATGACAGTACAATGTTACTCAATATCACAAAGTTTGTCATGATATGATTTCAATAAGATGCAATATATGACCATCTAACAGAACCATTTCATAATTAGTAGCTTTTGAAAAAAACTGCTTAACATGATTTGATCACTTTATTTCTAAGTGATTTCAGACACCAACAATTTCAATTAAAAAAAAGCATTGTCTCACATTTCTCATGTTTAAGTGCATTTTTTCTTAAATGGCCCTGATGGCCTTTTAGTCTTAAAGAAAACAAACATAATACATAGCAACATTTTAAAAAGTCACTTTTGATATGGAAGAAAGCAGATTTTAAACTTTCATTCATTTTAGTGTCTCAAAAAATTTGAGCTCAATCTCAAATGTAAATTAATCACCCTGTATCATCTTAAAGATGACAATGTAGATTGGTATTTCTATTTGCTTTATATAATTGGATCATTAGTCTAATCTTTTAATTGATGTATCAGTGTGGATTGATGTTTACACCCCTACTTTATTGTGGTTCATTTTAGTCTTGTTTGTAGGTGTGATTGAGATGTAATTAATCTGTTACTAAATGCAAGAAATGTAAACCACCACAGAAACAAAATCAATGAAAGAAGCCTGTCTTCTTTCCTTCAAGCACAATTCATTGTCTTCTTTTTAATACTCAGCAATTGTGCAATGCAAACCCATTTAAAGGTCTCTTTCATAATGACCTTTTGTGGCTTAGTCATTAGTCTTGCCCATTATAGTATATGGTATAATATGGCCAAAAAGTAACATTTTATGTAGAACATTTTGATTGAAATCTAAAATAATATTATTTAATATACCATAAAATAATATAATACATATTCAAAATGAACATAAATTCATTACTGTGGAAAAAATGTACTATTTTTCATAGAGACCAGTGTATGCGTATCTGAAGGGATAAAGTGGGTTTATCTTTGAGATTGTTTTTCATGTTGGGAAGTGGGAAAGTTCTCCTCAGACACAGTATTCAGCTTTCATCTTCTCAAGCTTCACTGCTTTGCTACAATATTTCCATCACGCTTTTTTTTTTTAAGTGCTTCTAGCTATTTTTTTTTCTTCTGAACACCTGCTTCTGGTGACTAGCTAGCTGGTTTGTGTGTAACTTTAGTGTAATTTGGTTTGCTTTATGCTGCAAAGGACCAAAGAGTCCTGCTCTTCCTCGGCCAGATGCTCCTGCAGGTGAGTGCCGCTATGCATGACGTAGCTGCATTAGCATGGATGTATACAGCGAGGATACAGATTTATCTTATATAAGGGTGTCTGTGTTCCATGACCATCTCTTTGTGTGACATTTATTTGTACTTTTGATAATGTGGTGAGATTATACCTTCCTCTATAATCCTGTTTTGTATGCTTGTGTTCTGAGACACATGTGCTTGTCCTGAGGTGGAGGATAAAGTTTGGATGTCTACCCAATCGTCGACTTTGCCTGTCTGCACCTGAGACATTTGTGTGGTGTTTGTGGTTAGCAGATTCCCTCTTGCATAGTAAGAGGTTGTGTGGTTGGCAGGGTTGACTTACGATTGGTGACTCGACAGGACAGAAGAAGACATTTAAGTGGTGTGGGAAAATGTTTGAAGGCTTTCGGAGGGTCTCGGTAAGAGAATAGTGAAAGAAGAGGAGAATCCTTACAGTGTGGTGAGTGGTTGGGTTACAAATAAAAAGGCCTGTGTGTCTGCCAGACCTCCTGGAGCTGTGGAAGGACTGAGCCATCTTTGATAAAGAAGTCATCCATAGAATAGCCTGTGCTGGATAAATTGTGATTTCTTATTGTTTTCATTTGATTAATCTTCATATCAAAGTAATAAAAAATCTTATTGCATTTGGTTTTCCATACAGATCTCTAAAATAGGACCAAAACTAAATATTGCTTGAAATGTGTGCTTAATTATTGTTTTGTCTGTGTTAATGTTCTCAGGTCGAGGTCAGGCAGGAGCTCCAGCCCCTGGAGGAGCTTCCAGACCAGTGAGTTTTCAACCAGTATTTAGATCTAAAATATTCTTTTTTTATTATTTGAATCATGTTTAAAAAAAATTCATAAATTACAACTTTTGTTTCCACTATTGACAATTACATTGTCAACATTGCTCTGCTTCTTCTTCAGCTATGAAATAACTTTTTCAGTTCAGCTACTCAGCTTGTAGCATTCACAAAACATTTACTCTCATCCATTTTCTATTGCTATGATTATCCTCTCAATTTTCATCTTACAGAATATTCCTCCTCGAGCTGGAGTGATCAGCATGCCCCCTCAGTCTCGTCCGCAGCCTCCATCTCACCCAGGTGCACCAAGGCCCACTCCTGATGTGCATCCTGGGGCCCCTCGGCCTATCCCAGACACTCACCCCGGAGCCCCACGACCGGTGCCCAGTGCACAAGTTAAACCACCAGACCTTCCCCTGGGTAAAGAAATGTTTTCATGGAGCTAAAAATACTGAAAAACTTTCTTTTAAGGTTATATGTCCAACTAAAAGTTAACTGAGTGATCTCATATTCAAGGCCAAACATATTCCAGGCTGACACTCGATGGCACATTTTCATGCCTTTGTATCTTCTGCTGTCAACATTTCGATGAACAGCTATATTAATGTTTTTTGTCATATATACAGTAAGAAAACATGTTTCCCTGAACCAACGTTTTCTTAATAGGTTTTAAGTTGTGAATTTTAATTGGGGTCTACCATAGCAAAACTGATATTGAGGAGGGAAGAGATGTAGAGAACTACAGAGATGGTGGGACACTCAGCTCCTACAGAGGAGACTTGGGGGGTGGGTGTGCTCTATAGTTCAGAAAATACGTTAGATTCTTTTTTTTCTCATTTAAACTGTCACAACACTTTAACAAATATGTAAAAAACATTATTTTATAAAAGTCGCCTACTGAAGCTTTAAAGCTGCAGCAGATTATTTCAGGAAGAGGAAATTCCCATTCAGTATGTCCGACCTTTAAAATGTGGATATTTTGAGCTTTGTCTCTGTTTTACTTCTTCACTCAGGTCCCCCACCATCAGGACCCCCTCCCACGACAAAAGCCCAGACTCAATCACCCATGCAGCCTCAGCCCCCATCTGCTCAGTCGCAGCTGCCACCACCAATGCAGCCCTCACTTCCCGCTCCTCTGCAACCACAACAAGCAGCGGCGCCTGCTGCATCTACCCCACCTGCTGCAGCCCCAGCTGCTGCAGCGTCTCCTGGGCTTCAGCAGGGCCTATCCTCTCCTAAGCCTCCACCACGCTCCCGATCTTCTCATGCTTTGCCACCTGATGCTGCCAAGGCTGAGACTGCCCCCGCTGCACAGGTTGGTGCAAGATTGAGTTAGTTTCAGCAACTGAACAATTACAATTATGTTACTAATCTGTTCTACAGATTTATAACCAAGTTAATAGATTGATGTATTTGAAATCAGCAGCAATAATATACTTTTCTGCTTCTTTGACTTCTTTAGTTGAAATTAGTTGTGTGTCTTTCCTCCTGCTTTTGTCTCTGATGCATTTGTCTCTTTCTCACAAGCTGGAGAAGCCATCAGGGTGAAAGGTACTTTATATCAAACCACCTTTTTGTCTCATCCTCCAAAACACAACAGTCCTCTACTCTGTTATCACTCCTGATACATTACATGCAGTAATCCCTTTTGTTTTCCGTTGCAATTGATTTATTTGTCCTTTGTAGTCTAAATCCGTCAATCAACTGCCAGGGCTTATTGACCTTTATGTTAGGCTCATAAAATGTGCTTTTGCTTTTACTTTTTTTTTTTTTTTTTTTTTATGAAATAAAGATAGTTTCCCCTCATTTGGTCCTTCATATGGTCTCACTCTGCTATTGAGGGATAGAGTGGACACATGTGTAATGACTGCATAAATTATTTTAACTTGTTAATTTGTTCAGAATCCATTCATATGTGTTACATTCTGAGACTGAATGTTAATGGTGATATATCTATTGGTTGTTAATTTTTAGTCTGTTCATATTAAAGGTACCCTATAAGGGAATGGCTTGCTTTATAACATATAAGAAAAACAGATGTATGCATTTATAAAACTTGACAAATTAGTTTGTTCCATTAAACAAAATCAAATTTACAACAAAAAAAAAAACATTTAATAACATTCAAAGGGGTATCTTTAAGTTTTTGTCACCAACATACAGTGCTGTGCAAAAGAATTCACAACCATTTAACTTTCTTCTCATTTTATTGTCTTACAAGTGACAAGTTGTATTTTGAACAGTAGATCAACACAAAGTAGACATGCATAGCCTCTGGTCTATATGGCAGCTCTGCCTGTATGTTTGGGGTCGATCTCCCAAAACGTAAACCTCTGCCTCATGCTCAAGTCTGTTGCTGCTGCTCTTCCTGTCCCTGCTACCTTAAAGCCTGTTGCTGACACCTCTATGTTTAATGGAGAGTTTAGCATGTATCAGATATTACTTTTTTTCCCTTCTCATATAAGTATTTTACATATCAACCAAAAAGTTACAATTTGGTCTCTTCTACAATGAGATTCTTTTGGCTTTGATCTTGCCACTCTACTACAAATATTCGATTTGTGTTGTTTACTGTTCAGATTATTCTAACTGAGCTGTGGATCTTTGCATTAGAGTTACCACAGACCTCTTAGCTGCTTGTCTGATTAACAGTTCTTTGTAACTAGCTATTGTGGTGTCATCTTTATATTCTAGATGATAAATTGAGCAATGCTGTTTGTGCTCTTAAAATCTTGGGTTATGACCCAACTTTGCTTTAAGAGCTTTTATACCTGACTTGTTCAGTGTATGCTTTATAATAAATTATCTGAGGGATGATGTTGTTTCTTCACTAAGGTGGACTAAATTGTATATAGTTTGTTGCACTGGATTTCATCAGGTGGTCTCAGAGTAAAGACGAAAACAAAGTATAATACAAAGGTACACCTCTCTTTCCCAACTTTTACTGGTTGAAACGTCTTGCATCCTTTAATTATACTTCACAATTGCATCTGTCACATAAAATTCCAATAAAATACATGTAAGTGTGGTTATAATAGGACACAAAATGTGAAAAAGTTCTTCTGCAGACCACTGTATGGTTTATTAGATTATAAATTTGTATGTAAAGACCTCAGTGACGTTAACATGTTTTTATTTATTTTTACTATTATCTGTTTTTGTACTTAAAAAAGATTTTCTCTGCTCTGCCCTTGTTTAGACCAACGGACTAAATGGATTCCAAAGACAAGCACAATGGAAGCCTGATCCCTTTGACTCCATTACACCCAACATGTTCTCCTCTCCATCATCATCCCGGCACACCACTCAGTCCCTAAACAGAGGCTCCTCTCTGCGCTCTCCACCCTCTGTTCCTTCATCTGTACATTCATCCTCTACTCTCCCCTCATCCATGTCCTTCCGGTCCTCTGCTTTGTCAGACCTCCAATTCCTGAGCTCATCCTCCTCATCCTCATTCTCCACACCATCACCGTCAGCCACCCTGCTGCTCCCGCCTCCCCCAGCCCCGTCTCGCAGCCGCTCCCAGGAGCTCCTGCGTGCTTCCCCGAACCTTTTCCAGTCTGAACCACTCCCTGCCCGACCCAGCAGCACCAATCCCTTCACAGGCCCCTTTGTCCAGCAGCCGCTGCCACATCGTTCCCTTACCCCAGACTTCAGCCTCCAGCATCCAACTCAAACGGCTGACTTTCAGAGAACTCTGTCTGCTCTTTCTCAACCGCTTGTCCCCACCCTTGCAGTCGCACCATCCTCCCAGCACAGTCAGACTGTGTCTTTGTTCAGACCCTCATCCAGTCCAACTCCTACTCAAGCTTCTCTTCCTCCTCTTGATCCGTCTCCTGCCCTCACTTTACCGCTGGCGCTGCCCTCTTCCCTCCCTCCCGCTCTTGCACCTCAGAGCCATCTGCCGCTTCCCTCAAGAGGGAACCAACAGAAGCAGTGGGTCACTTTTGATGATGATTCAAAGTTTTCCACAACAACCAAAACACAACAGAACCCCATGTTCTCGTCCAGTTCCTTTGTGCCCCTGACTCAAACTCAGTCAACCCGTTCTGTGTTTGACTCCGAGCCTGAGTGGTTATCCACTCACGTCCCAAACAGAACTGTAACCGGTAACCTGAACCCCCAACAGGGTCCCAACAACAATGACTTTTTTCCTAGGTAGTCCGCAGTAGGAAAGAAAAAAACCCAAAACATAATGCCACCCCTCAGATGTGAGAGTTTTATCCATATATGTATAGATCTATGATAAATGAGTAAATGCGTTTATGTAAAAAGAAGAGACAATATTTAAGAATTATAGACCAAACCCTACAATTACAGGAAAGAGTTTATATCTCAAAGCAGTATCATGAGAAATGTTTGAGCCCGGCTGCGTGTTTTAACATTTAATCTTCTCTAATATTAAAGGGGCAGTATTATGTAAAGTTGACCTTTTTGAGCTCTGCATCATGCTATTTTCTCATCACAAGCATACCTGGGGTGTTGCTTTGATTCTTTCATGCATGTCTGAGAAATCCATTAATCTCCTATGGCAACCATTCAACTATCCATGACGCTTGCTCTCACTCAGCATTGTCTTTTCCACGCAGCTCAGTCTTCAAGCCCAGCCTCCACTTCACAGAGCACCCCGCTCCCACACCTTTGCCACTCAGCTCCTGCAGACTAGCGGCAGCAGCAATTAGCAAACACCTGGCGAATCTGTGCATGTGCTGGTGTATTATATGAGCTATTTCTCAGAGAAACACTGGTTTAAAAAAAAACTTGTTAAAGACTTAATTGAGTCATTATGATGAAGGTTGAGTGTCTCCACCTTCATCACAATTTCAAGGCATTAAATTGTGATGGTGGAGGCATTAAATTGTTAAGTCAAATTATGTTTAACAAATACAGCATTTTTATAACAACTGAAAGTAGCATACTTACTTAATTGTGCTATAAAATGGCACTATGTGCCTGAAAAACACATAATGCTGCCCCTTTAACATTTGATTTACTCGTTATGTATGTTTTAACTAACAGCAGCAAACGTGCCTGTGTCTACAGTATGTTGTCCTATAAAGTATATCTATATACACAAGTCATGCGTTTACACACCTGTGCAATATGAAAGCATACCTGTGTGGCTGCACTGATGTCTCATATAAATATGTGTGGCTTTGCAGATGTCTCTGTGGTTCCCATTCACCATTTTGACTAATCTGAGCTCTCAGAGCAACATTTGGCCTCTCTCCCTCTCTTTGTCATCTGGTTGCAGGATGAGCACTGCAGGGTTTTGGATCCTTCAGACTTAGTCGCTTTAATTTGTGAATGTAATTTCATTTGCACTGGATTTGTTGACTCCACGGTGTGGGGAAAAGGCAAGAGCACAAGCCATTGTGTCAGTTTAACTGGACTGCTGCAGGACTGATATCACAACATTCTCTTGAAAATTTGTCATTTAGTTTTCTGTTGGCATTCCTTATCTTTAAGCCGATATACATTAGAAAAAGTATTGTTTTGCTCAGCATCCAAACTTCTACATAACAAAATCTTGTATATATGTACTTATGATTTTAAAAATAACTTGCTGGACGTTTGAGTGTATTTGTAAGGACCAAGCAAGAGGTTTTGCTTAATGATACAAATATGCACTGAGACACTGTATGTACTCTCCCAGTCATGCAGGTTCTAACAGAAGGGAGTATTTCAGTTTGATTCCTTTTTTTTTATCCATCTATACTATTAGAAATTATAACAATGTTGCGTGGTAGTGTGTGTACTTGTATTTAAAGTACAATGACAACATTCTTGTGACAGACTGGTGACCTGTCCATGGTGTACCCCGCCTCTCACCAGAAACTTTTGCTGGAGATGAGCACCAGCACCCCTCCTGACCCCACTACAGACAAGGGTGTTAGAAAATGAATGGATGGATGAACGAATGAATGAATGACAACATTCTTCGGATCTGCAAGGGTTATAACCAGACAGCACTTTTGTGTTTACTTTGAGTCATTTATTATCATTTCTTGTACCAGCTACTCTAAATAATTATTGTTACTGTGGTGAGAAGTGATGTGCTGTGTTTGAGGTGCATATCGTCTGTTGTGTTTTTGTTTGCTTGTTTTGGATGTGAGCTTGTGTAAAAATTGAAGAGTGGGAACCATCATTTTGTGTTACAGACTCGAAGCCTAAAGCCAATATTCACTCAGCTAACCCTGCAACTGTGTTTTTCTTTAACCTGTCAGTTGCTGATTAAAGGCAATAATGTAAATTTAAGTAAGAGATTCTTTTCTTTATCAAGTAAAATCTCTCACATAGCACTTTCTCTTGGTCAGATGAGAACACTTCCAACTGACCATGGCTTAAATAGAATATATTTTAGTTATCCTGCCATAAGCAGTCATTAATTATTCAAATTGGTAGCAATAGGACTCTCGCATTGTTTGTGTGAGACAGCAGTTGCTACAAAATAATTTCAGAGGAAATATTTTAGGGTCATCCATAGCATCCTATATTGGTCCATGTTTCCTAGAGAATGTGAATTCGTACCTTAACTCTGAAATTTCCAAACAGATGCAAGAATTTCCAAATTCAGCATAATTCATAACAGACAAAAGTGAAAAGCTCAAGAGAGATAAACATCACTGTACTCTGCCAAGCCTTCCTGTTAATTCTGAAAAATCTTGTTCTCTATAGACTTGTTGATATTGCAAAAAAGGTTTCCTTTTTAACAGCTTCTTACATCTCTGTTTCCTTTGACTTTATTTTAAACACCTCACTTATTCTAAAACTAGCTATCTGGGAGTCTTCTTCACTTAGCAACAGTATGCACACCTAAGAGTGTTGTTGTCAGTGCCACCTCTTATGTTTTGTGTATTTTGCATTTACTAAAGGGGAAAAAATACTTCTTGCCCATTTGTGCTATTTTGTTTCCATTCAGCTGAAACATTTTTCGGCCCATTTCTTGTTGCATCTCTTGTTACAAGTTGCGCAAAGTATTTAATATTCCTCATTTAATGTCCGAATATGACTGTTTCCAGCTGTTGAGAAGTTGTTTTATAGTCTTACAGAATTTGAATTCATTTTTAGGTGTGTTTCAGCAATTTTGTCTTGTAGTTCCCAATTCACTCATTAAATACTTGTTTGCCGGGCAATGATGAGAGGAAATGGGTGTGCTGAAGGATCAGGGGCAGTATCCATCCTAACATGACACACCAAATATTGTCTAGACATGTAACATGTCCCCCTTTTCACATAGAAATTAAATAAATGGATAAATGTCTAAGAAGAATTTTTGAGAAACATAAATAAATAAACTGATCATGTTTGTTAGGTTTTGCTTCTATGCTTCTATGTCAGATGTAAATACGCAAAGTAAATCTCATTGTCTGTATTTAAAATCTATGTGTAAGCAAGAGTATCAGGCACCAATAGCTTACACACCATCTCTGAAATATATCTGTTGTTATCTCAATGTGTGCAGTAGATGCTGTATCAACAGTCGATCACTAGCCAGTGCTTTACATCATGTCACGGTTCGGATTCAAGATTTCTTTTAGGTAACAAATTGCTCCCTTTGTGAGGTCGATTTCCCTTTTTATGGTTATAATCCATAGTAAATAAGAGTCTGTGTTGTGAAACAAACATATTCTGTATGTATTAAAGTGAATACATGAAGCTGTAATTCATGTTAATATCCATTGTTCCATAGTTTACGTGCAAAGCAGATGGCACATTAAAGTATGAAATAGTTTGTGTTGTATGTGTGCTAAAATAAATGTACATTGACAAGTATGTTTTGTTTTATTTTGTTTTGGGGGGTAAGGGAGGCTGAACTCTATTAATTCACAGCTCTACCTGTAAATCAATTTCAAGCTAACACTTGCTAGTGGGTTACCATTTTACTGTAGATTTGAAAAAAAAAAAAACATTTTATAATTTCTTGGAAATGAGGTGACAGACAGTCCTGCAAACTCTGTGACCTAATGGTGTATGATGAAACCAGCTTAAAACTAAGTCTTTGGCAGTGTTTCAAAATGAAAGACACAATGCTTTTAATTAAAATGACTGTCACAGTCATCAAGTTATTAATGTTTCTCCACTTTAATTTTGGCTAACACAGCTAATGTGGCCAGTGTTTCTCAATCACAAAAACTAATTATGGGATACACCTCTGGGCATAGACGTTTGTACAGACAGACTTAAAAACATAAACAAAGCTTGTTTTCGCCACCCATGTGCTCTGGAAATGTTTATTTATTTTATGTCTCTTTTTTATACTCTATGCCTTTGTTGCCATTGTGCCTTTGGCTGTTTAGTCTGCCTATTTCTGGAAGAAGAACATAGAGCTTCAAGTGCATTGCAGCTCATAAAATGATGCCCCTATTCTCAACATAGAGTAGGAATATCAACTCACCCTTGCCACCATATGCATGAAAGTAATGGGAGTCTTATATATTTTTTGTTTTTGCTTGCTTGTGTTATCCCTTTGTAATTTTGTAATGGGTAACTGACTACATAAAAAAAAAACATGGTGATGAGAGTGATGTGTAATATTAATTTTGCATCGCACAAAAAGTTTGCATGTAGCACCTATATCTTTACCATGTACCCAGCAAGGCTTGTAAACTGCAGTTCAAAGTCTCCTAGGTTCTCCCACCTGGAATTTGTGCCCTCTCTGGCGATATGAAATTTTTAACTGTTCCAAAGGTGCCAAGTCATTCAGATTGGTCTTTTTGCAGTTGTGGCATAGTGTATACTTTTTGTTTTCAGATTATAGAGCAGGTTTGGAATAATGACAATCATCTAAAGCCTTCAGAAGACAGCTGTATTTTCACTGAGACCGAGAGTAATTTATTCCTATGTGGACTCTATTGTACTGTAATTTAATTCAAATTAGTGACATAAATAGAACTGAATACAAATAAACAGCACACTTCAGTTTTTCTGTGAAAAAAGAAATTCTATCTTCACAATAATTCTCTACAACGTTCAATGTTCCCTTAAATTGGCGTGACGGTATAAAAAAATTTAAGCTTGGTAGCGTTTTTAAGAGATATTAAATATCTCAAATACAAAGGGACAAAGTCAAGTGAAGGACTAAATTCATCTGGAAGTACTGCTTTAGAATAATAATGTCCCTTACCGTTAGAGGGCAGTAAGTGTGAAAATATTCTAGAACTCCATTAGAAGAAGTAACTCCACAATCGGAAATGGTAACAGCAGTTAACAACAAATTATAAGTTCACATTCAGAACTTAAGAAGACCGACCTACTTCTCATTTTCCTTGCCAGGTAAGCTTCACTAGGATCCAAAGCTGTGTATAATTTTTATTGTTAAACACTAAACGCCACCCGTGGCTAACAGCTACATCAACTGGCTAGCTGAGTTTACTCGTGCTGTTCTGGAAGCATCCGGGCTTCTCTGTTACCATGGTTACTCTGTTGCCCTGAAGACGCCTTGGTTCTCGGCATCGGGACTAACTGTAACTCTTCTCGCCTTACGTCTATAACCTTCTCTGTTAGGAGGAGAGCCGGTAAAGGATGGTGCAGCTGCATGTGAAGCGCGGAGACGAGAGCCAGTTTCTGTTCAACACCACAACGGACGCCCCTCTGGAATCGTTGATCCAGCAGGTTACTGCTATTTACAACGGCAGGCTCAAAGTGGATAGGATATGTTCAGGTAAAACTCTGTCTCCATTGCTGCCTGTGCTTTAAAGATCCACATCCTTCTCGTCCCTACTGCTACTGTGAAGTGTTAAAGCAGTCTTACAGTCGCTTTGGATTTTATGTAATATATCAACACAAAGTGAATTGTTTGATGGTTATCGAAATGTTTTACAAATGGAAAAACTGAAAAGTGTGGCATGCATTTTTATTCATGATTGTTACTTAACTCCTAAATAAAATTCAGTACAATCAGTTTGGTTCTATAATCTATTTCAGTACAAGTCAAGCTGTTCTGCAAAGGTTTGTTAGAGAACATTAGTGATTAAACAGCATCATGAAAGTAGAGAGATGTACACCTCGGTTGGAAGAAGTATTTAAGAATATAGTCACACACTACACTTGAGATGACTATTTGTAGAAAAGGCTTGCAAATTGTATTTTATGTTTCCTTTCATGTGAAAGTGCTACACCCTTTGGGACATTGCTCTATATATTACATAGAATTTGTCAGGATACAATTAAATTTGTGGACTTTCTATCTGGTATCAACATAGTTGTTATACATATATATATGTATATATATTATTATTATTCTTTGCTGTGTCTTGTCAGAGATCCCAGAGCTGGCCGATCATGGCGTCACACTTCCACCCAACATGCAGGGACTGACAGATGAGCAAATTGTAGAACTGAAACTGAAGGATGAATGGGAAGAACGATGCATTCCAAGTGGAGGGAAGATATTTAGGAAGGATGAGATCGGGAGGAGGAATGGACATGGTGAGAATTAATCTTTTTTGATGGACCCTATGTAAAGAAAAAAGCAAACAAGTTTGCTTTTCCCAAGTAAACACAGCTATCTTTTTAGACATTGCAAACAATTTTGCTTGGTACTGACTTGAGACACATGTATCTTTTTTTCTTTTTTTTTTTTTTTTTTGCATTCCAGCCCCAAATGATAAAATGAAGGAAGTGTTGATGAGGACAGTTGAGGAGGCAAAAGCACTCATCTCTAAAGTCAGTTTTACTTTAAAAACTGCATTTTTACCTCCTTGCTTTTGTCATCATTGGTCAAGCAATCACCTCTGTTGCTCTGATTTTGCAGAAACAAGTTCAAGCTAATGTTTGTGTGACCATGGAAATGGTAAAGGAAGCGCTGGATCAACTAAGGGGTGCCGTGATGATCGTGTACCCAATGGGGCTGCCTCCTCATGACCCAATAAGAATGGAGTTTGATGATCAGGAAGATCTGTCAGGGACACAGGTTAGCCTGTTGATAGTGTTTTAATCAATGTTCGGTACTTTGATAGAAGGAGCCTCTAATCGGTCTTCTTAGAATCTCTAGGAAATTCTTCGTATACATGTAATCATCTGTACATCCGATTGTTTGTGTATTCATCATCTGCTGAATATTCAGAGTGAACGTTTGCATTTAATATTTACAAATTGTGAAAGAAATACTGAAAACTAGACATTTTTAAATTTTGACATAATATTTAGTAGAATCCCAGGTTACTGACTTGAGACACATTTCGTTTTTAAGAAGTGTACTCCGTCGAATGTAACAGTTTGAGAGCTTGCTTTGGGAGAAATCTGCAACATCCAGTTTCAACCTGCTTTTTTTTTTTTTTTTTTTTTTTGGACCCTCCGTCCTTTCCATCTGCCCTTTCCATCTGTCGTTCCTCAGGCATCTCTGCAGGTGATCACAGAAGAAGAATGCCAGTTTTGGTGGGCCGGTAAAGAGATGCAAAGAGGGAAGAAACTTCAGGATTACATTGGAAGAAATGAAAAGACAAAGATTGTGGTCAAACTCCAAAAGGTGAGAATCTGTAACTTGTCAAGAGTAATATTTATATATTGATAGTTTTTGTCAAAGTGCTTTTCGACTTAACTAGTTATTTATTCGCTTTAGAAAGGACAAGGGGCGCCAGCGAGAGAGCCCTTGGTCACTGATGAACAGCAGAAACAGATGATGCTGCATTACTACAAAAGACAGGAAGAACTTAAGGTGAGGTTGGGTAAAGTGAACCTTTATGCTCCGTGTAACTGTTCTGTATGTTCAACCTAACTTTGTTCTTATAACGCTTCTAGAAACTGGACGAAGCAGACGATGATAGCTACCTGGACTCAGAGTGGTCGAACAGGCAGGCCCTCAAAAGACAATTTCAGGGCCTTACTAATATAAAATGGGGGCCAAGGTGACTCTGACAACTTGCCCTCCAGATATTCCAGTGACTCAATTTCTGCCTTTCTTAAAACAACTGGCCAAGACTGCCTAATAGCAACCTAAGGCAGATTTTCCTGTTTTTCTTACCTGACCTCTATCAGAGATCATTTGTGTCCCTACGACTTGACTTTGTTTTTAAAAAGGGTATGTAGCCAGATGTCTATACTGCATCAGATCAAACAGACATAATTAGCCCTGGTTTAATATATCTGTAATAAAAATATTGGTATGTTGGTGAAAATATGAATAAAAGAATTGTTTCCAATGTTTCCAGTGACAATGTTTTGCAACAGAAAATTAAGTTTTTCTTAGAGTGCAGGGACAAGGATGCTACACCTTTCCTCTCTTTGTCTCACGTTAGTGGAACACATACTTCACTCAGTCATTGTAGCCCACAGGCAGGAAGTTGCAACACAGTCATCATTTCAGCAGTGCTGACCTGGGAGGGAGAACTGTGTGGGGTCGATTACAGAGCTGACTTATTCAAAAAGGAAACAAAACACCGAAAAGAGGCGGGTAGCATTGTAGAGTTCCAGAGAAATTCTGACATTTGAATTTTCCACATCTGGAATTTGAGTGTTCAGACTGCCTACTCATCCATGTGCTATTCCATCTATTGGTTTATCTTTCTTCCAGCCACAGATACGTCAGCATTTATATGTATACTTTAAATACAGGCTGAAAATGCTAAAAAATCTGGAAATTTGCATACTTATACAAAAACTAAATGGCAACTCAAGATTTAAATTTAGCATATTGTTGCATTTCATTATTATTCTGCTCAAATCTGAAAAAAGAATTACCTCAGAAGATGTAGTGATGCTGTCAGTCATGCTGTTTTTAGTTTTTTTTTTTTAAATAAAAAGCTGCTTGATCTCCGTATTTTAGATGACGGGCCATACTAACCTTTAGTTCATAGCAGCAGCTGAAGGATGACGAATGGATAACAAAGCTTTAAAATTTTGTGATTTAATGTTTTTGTTTGTTTTTTTTACAGTAAAAAACACTTTTGCTGATAATATATACAACACTCAAGCTTCTTGCAGGATACACTTTGCTGATCCCTCTGTTGCAGATTATTAGAAAATTATGTAGCAAAGATGGCTTGTCAGATTTTTTTTTTCCATCTTGTGGCATAAAAATGCTTTTTTGAAAATGTGAAGCATGAGGAATCTGAATAAATATCCACACGATTTATTCAGCAGGAGCTGCCATTCAGATAGGAGTTCATCCAAATCTCCTGGATGATCATGTCTCTGCGTTCGATCCTTTCCGCCAGCTCAGCCGCCTCGCTTACATAAGTCACTTCCTCCCAGCCTTTTATCCCCTTCCTCTCTGCAGTCGAGAGCAAAGAGCTCTCAGTTTCTTCATTGTCGTCATCATCATCTTCTGCTTCATCCTCCTCATCATCCTGCTTAGAACAGCTGGGAGTCAGGCCATTTGACTTGGCTCCAAGTGTGTGATCTCTGAGCTGCCGCCGCCTCCTGCAGGTCACTCGGACAGATAGAGCCAGCAGTGTGAAGAGCAGGCCCACACACACGCTGGAGGTGAAAAGCAGCGCTGCCATTTCTGGGTGATCTATGTGGGAAAAGATGGAAAGGAGAAGGTTTACTACACAGTCTAGAAAAGGCTGAAGTTTGATTTCAGCCTTTAAGCACTGGATAGACAAATAGTTACATTTTTACCTATTATGTCAAACAATGTCATTTTTTAGAACCTTTGATCTTATTTTCTTCCTGGTACTTTATATACTTCTAAACCCCTTTTTCCTTCCCTCCCTGCTTCTATCCCTCCTTGTGTAGATCTGTCGTTTAGTTTTAACTTCCTGTGTCATTTGTCTTCTCTCCCTCCTTTTTTTTGTTTTGTGGAATTTCTTTCTTCTTAATTTTGTTTTGTTTTTCAGCTTGCCCATTGGGTATCATTTAAAGGCTACCCAATGTAGAAAATGTGCCATAAAGACACAGTTTAATAATGTATGTTTTAAAATTACTAAAAGGGTGAGAATTATGTTTACAGAAAAATGTGTAGAAAACTTGGAAAAAGAAAAAGTTACCTTTGATAAAGGCGTAGGTCAGGAGAGAGTTGCTCATCATTGCTCCCGAACTATTTGGCCTATTTGACTCCAGATCGGCAGCAGGAGCTTTTGTAAATTTCACAAAACAGCTATGAGCAAGAAACTTTACAAACATAGAACAACAGCAAATGGATAGATGCTGGTACCTTTTTCTGTAGTAGGAAGTGAGGTGGTGCTCAGTATGTTTGGGTCTGCCTCTTTAAGTAAAGACATTGGCACTATTAAAAAAGAAGAAGAACAATCTTTCTTTGCTGCTAACCAGTTGATATACAATGGCTTGTGACAGCATTCATACCATATTTGATTATTTTACTACATCACAGCAAATCCAAAAATATGAGCAATTTGATACAACCACAAACAGAGGCATTAACATCCACCCAAACTAATAGATGGAGCAAGGAGAGCATTAATAAGAGAAGCAGCCAAGCAACTATCCGTCAGGCACAGCATTGGATTTCTCTCATGATCTGCTTCTTGAACTGTTGGCATTCCTCTGGGGTGAGAGCGTCTGCTTTGGCGATCAGTGGGATGACGTTGACTTTTTCATGTTCACACAATGGTGTGTTTCTTCAAACCATTGTTGAAAGAAACACACCAGGTTTCATTTTAGCAGGTCACCACAAACCATGAAGCAAACAACTAAGGGCAGATGAGACAAAAACTAAAGTTTTTTTGACTGCATGAAAAAGGATTTCCTGTGTAAATGTCTGAATATCCATGCTGAAACATGATTCAGACATAAATCCCTGTGGCAAAACTTGAAAATGTATGTTTACAGCACCAAATGGATATGAACACGTTTTTAAGAAATTGTGGTGGTGGAAATGCAAAGAA
This sequence comes from Poeciliopsis prolifica, assembly GCF_027474105.1. Lineage (NCBI taxonomy): Eukaryota > Metazoa > Chordata > Actinopteri > Cyprinodontiformes > Poeciliidae > Poeciliopsis > Poeciliopsis prolifica. Next base: position 6,336,863 of record NW_026562408.1, read on the forward strand.
GTGGCTAGAAGCAGGAGATTGGAGTCTCCTGCTTCCAATCTGCATTGTTGTGCTATAAATAGAGCCAAAAATTAGACTAGGAACTACTCATTGGGTTTCAAATTATGGTATATGAATAGTGTTAGTTGATGTCCTCGCTGGCATTTCTGTGAATCACAGGAAGTAAACCAAAAAAAAAAAAAAAAAAACTTTGAAGTCTTGTTTCCCACTTCTTTATATTATGCTTTTTTTAGGGTGGAGTTAGGACAGAGCCACTGAAAGCTGGGATCTGAAGATAAGAACTCAAAGCAGGAAACAACAAATGCTCACTGAAAGAACTGCAGCATGAAAACTGGTATTATAATGCATCACAAGACTTCTATGTCTTATTTGAATGAGGAAGCAGGAGAGGGTCCTACCACATGAATAAAGCACGTTGAGGTACTTCCTGGTTCCTGGAAAGCAGGGGTCCCTGAAGGTCTGGTTGCCAACAGCAAGGATGCACTTCTGTTTGCTGTAGCAGGATTTGGACACTACATGCACAGCGTTGTGGTTCAGACACTCTGAAAGGAGCAGAAATATTAGGAGAAACATGAGGAATATCACAGCAAGGACAGAACCTGGCAGAAGCATTCGCATCCTGCATACTTAATCACATCACATTATTGCACCCTGGAGACAGAGTGCAACCTCCAGTGTCCATGAGCAAGACATTTTTCCTGCTTTGCCCGATGATGGTGGTCAGCTGATGCTGATTGTATGGCAGCTATGCTTCCGTCAGTTTACCCTAGGGCAGCTGTGACTACAATGCAGCTTACCACCATCAGAGTGTATAAATAGGTGAATGACTGATTGTAGTGTTAGAGTCCTCAGACTTGATAAAGAACTATACACATGCAGACCATTTACTTATTATGTGACTTCTGAATGCAATCAATTTTCCCTCATTTTATTTAGGGGTATCAAAGTAAAGAAGAAAACCAGTTTTGTTTTTGTTTTTTTTTTTTGTAATTTGTAAAAAGAAGAACAAATGCCATTTTACTCCTCAATTTACTTCCACTTCAAAATTATTCTTTGTTTTGGTCTATCACAATATTCCAATAAAATACATTAATATTTGTGCTGGCAGTGTTAAACAATGTAAAAAACTTAAAGAGCATGAATACTTTTGCAATGTACTGTAAGAGCAACTGAACATGCGTATTTGATTTTTGCTCTTGGGCTGCGATAGCTGAATTATTGACTGCCTTCTGCAGGAGCTCGATTGCAGTTTAGCAAGAGTACAACTGTGTTTTCATGGCTGATGTTATTTATTTAACCCAGCTGAGCAAATAGTTAATTCCTTGTGTAAACATGGAGTTTTATAATATCTATAAACGGCTTTCATTGCGACAGTTGGATTATTTAAAAACAAATTAAGCATATGTGAAAGTGAGGTGTTACATTACAGCACACAGACAGCTCGTCTTCTCTCCTACAGTTTGACTTGACATACCAGGAAAAGCACAGGTGTACTCTAGTAACGGAGAAGGAATGCAGCCACAACTGATTTCATGAGATACACCTGTTTCTACCTGCACTATTTCTGCTTGTGATCTCTTTGCATTTTTAATAAACCCCACATTCCTTATAAATCCTCAGGGCTCTGTGTTCTAAAAGGAAATATGCAACTCTTTTAGTCAACAGACAGAGCTGATATTTCCATAGAGAACAAAGAATCACTCCCCCCACCCTCTCCTAGTCTGCCGTGGGCCATTTAGATAAGCGTCATGGGAAAAGAACAGTGCTCAAAATAAATACCAAAAAAAGAAAAGAAAGGAAATCAATGGTGGCTGCATTCCATTTAGCTGTGGTTGTTTCAGGGTTCCGTTTCCCTGTTTGTCAGAGTTACATGAGGCCAGCTGATGCCACTAATCACAAACATTCACTGTGTGTTTTCACTTTACTTTACTACAGTGATGTCTCTCTATTAGTAGCTGACAGTGACTCACCAAATGGGGGAGGTCTTGCTGAGAATGAGGGGCAGGTGTCAGCCTGACCCAGACCTCGGCCATAGACAGCTGCGTAGATGATCAACAAATTGGGGGTCTTGCAGCGCAAGATCATGGTCTCTCCTTCGCACACCACCTGTGTTTTGTGTTCAGCTGAATGAGGGTCAAAGTAAGAACGTTAAAACTCATCCTCAGCTAAGTGTGTGAGGGAATTCAGAAGGGAAGAACTCACTGGGTTTGCACTTATAATTCACATGGAGGTACTTGTTCTTGCCAGGGCATGGGTCCTTCCCAAACAGCAGGTGACTGACTGGTAGTTGACAGTCTCTGAGGTTCTGACACTCAGACAGGAGCTTCTGCAAAATAATCCCCCAGGCCAATGGTCACTAAGGCCCAGCACTGTTGATTTAATGATCTAGTCCACAGGGATGCAATAAAACGATTCTGCACAACCTGAAAACCACATTCTGAAATTTGGTGAAGACCAAATTATCAAAGAGTTGTACAGCTGGGCTTTACAGTGATGCATGGCTCATGTCATGCATGAATGTGCACCTGTAGAGCGGTTAAAGCTGAGCATCTGTGGCTGCGGGGTCCAGATGTGGGGTCCTCCGTGCACAGCCGGACCTCCCCACTGCCATAGAAGGCCGACTGGATGGAGATGGTGGAGTGACGAGGACAGTGGAGTCTCAATGGTGTCCCATCGCAAGCGTGAGCAGAATGGCTGGTGATAATCCTTGAAAGATAGTCTGTTGCACGGAAGAAAGTTGAACATTTTTAGCAACCGTGCATCAGACATAATGCTTTATTGTTTGTAGATCCAACTGTTTGGACTCTTCTTATTTCTGGGATGCGTCTCTTGCTGTATCCATTAAGATTGCATATATTATTCAATGGTTTCTTGAATGTAAAATATGGAAATTATCATTAATATAACTCCTTCATTCATTTTCTTTACATAACCAGATTTGTCCCACTGATATCTGATCTCTTTTGCAAGGGAAGACATGTCAATTCTGTTACATAGAGTAAAATATTTCAAGCCTTTATGTCTTTTTTTTATTTTTAATTATTATGGTTTACAGATCAAACCCCATAATAATTTAGGAATTATATTACCAGAATGTCTTGCTGAGTTTAATCTTACCAGGGCATGTTTACTGTTAAAAGGACAGAATCAAGAAATCACTTCAACAGAACCCGTCTCACATGGAGTAGGATAATAGCCTACATCTTAAAAATTATGTATTACACACCAATCTACAGACATCCAAAAGTAGATAAGAAGCAAAGTAACTGCCTTCTCTCAGTCTGAAAAATGTCAAAAATAATTTTGACAATAAAATGATTTTTAATAGTTTTATCCCTTAACAACAACAAAAATAATCGTTTGGAAACATTTACTTAGGAGTATTATTTTCTTGACAAAACATTTAAGTCTGATTTCACAGTAAAACACCAAAAGAAGATTTCATTTTTACATCATTTTATGCAAGTTAAATGGAAAACTTCAGAGCGACCTGGTGACATTTTTTGTGAGAAAATAGTTTCTGTTGTAAGCTTTCCCCTCCTTTTATTGCATCTCCGTCATCATCGTCATCATCATCATCATCTTACTTGAAAAATCAGCCAGTCCGTTCATGCGCCTGGTCCACAGTAGTAAAGTCAGATAGAAGAGGCTGTGGCTCCAGTCCAGTCCGTGGAAAGGACGCGTCCAGCTCATGACTCGCATCCCCTGCCCCTCTTCTCATATTAATGAGGCTCGTTGAATTCAGACTTGTTGTAGGCCTACTTAATGAAAAACCCAAACAGGAAGGTGAGGGAGATCCCGCAAGGCCGCGGCGTTCGGCTGCATCTCTCTAACTCCAATAAAGGAAGTCGGTCGCTCACACAAAGTCATCCAGCTGTCCTCCCTGAGAGCCAGAAAATACCCCCGGACGCTGAGACGCAGATCAGCAGCTCCAGTGTTTCTGTCGTAGAGAAGCAGCGGCTGTCTGGCTGCGGCGATGGACCACAGAGGAAATAGCAGCTGCGCAACAAGTTGCTCACAGGTGACGGACGAGGTGATCAATCCGATTCATGGCAACAATCGAGTCTTCCTGCGCGGATTTGTGAATGGATAGCACCATGTGGGAACTGGGAGCGATTTACAGTAACAGCTGAGTGGGAATCATGGAGTGGGAGTGGCACATAAAACTATTTTAAAGGGAACACGGGCAGCTCGCGCTAGAGTGACGCATGATTTTTCCCCTCTTTATCCCTCCAGAAGGCGCATACATACTTCCTAGGCTTCCCTCTCTTTGACTTATTTTACGTCTTCCTTCACATTTCAGGCACAATTTTTACAAAAAACACACAGTCACAGTTTGATATTTATGTTTGCTTCTAAATTGTACTGTACAAAAGTTTCAACAACTTCCAATTCCTTTATGCTTTGCTCTTGCAATACTTTAAAATGGTTTTCAACGATTTACTGGATCTCTTAGTTGTTCTTTGGACTTTTACGATCATTATCTGTGCATCTATATGACCACAGCACTGTATAGTATGGGGTTAAAGTTAACCCAGTAGTCTGGTCTGCAACTGACTATTGTATGGAATGCATTTGTAAAATATTTAGAAAAACATTTTTATTCCTTTTCCCAACCACCTTGTGTTTGTTACATACAATCTCATTTGTATCATGCACGTGTGATTGTACTGTGACAAAACAAATTATTTCATTGGATTGAAAGAAAAAAAACCCTGGATTTTATGTTTTACTAAGTGGGCTGATCAAAAGATGAGCAAATAACCCACACTGAGAAAAACTAATTTCCATATTGTGCAACTCATCCCCTATTTGTCCCAGTTTTTAACCACAAATGCATAAATATCAAATTCAACATCCAACAATTCATCCTTCTAATTTGTCTTTTTTTTCCCCATATTTTTGATATAACTGTCTCAATCTTGTGAAAATAAGTTCAAAACAAGAGCCTACATCAAATCAAAATTCAGAAAGAAGCATAGCTTATGGCAATTTACTTAAATGAAAGAAGACATTCTGGTTGCTTAGAAAAACAAATGTAAACAAATGTAATATGTTCTTTTTCATTCACACAAATTACATCTAGGGTTCTGTTTAACTTTAAGTTAACTCCAGCAATAGAAGATAGAACTGCAAAAAGTGTTTGATGAACAGAGCCAACCTGCCAACCTTCCAGGAAGAAAATGAATGTGAATTTAAAGAAATACAGCAGATTAAAAAGTTGTAGTTATCCCAATTCACTTAAAACGATTTAACGGTTCAAATTAAATGTTTATTTCAATATATAAAGTGCAGCTGTAGTAATCAGTTATTGTTTTCGCAACAATTTGTATTTACGTCATGATTAAACCTCCATTTTCAGAACAGAACCAACAACCTAAATACTCTTTTTATGCTGTTGTTGCAAATGGAAAAAATAATTGATAAATGAAAGTTGAGTAGATATGGTTTTCTTTTCTGTAAAACTTAATAAATAAATAAATAGCTGCCATTTAAGTCTAAAAACCAGACCAGTCAAGTTTAGCATTAGAGACAAATTTGTTCTTCTAATGAGGTTTGAAAAGGAGAAAACATTTCATTACAACTGGATTCTTTACTGTCCACTGATGACCGGCCCACACTTTAAAACATTTTAACTAATTCAACTGGTTAAGACAATTTATATGATTTGTGTTCTGTCTCTAAAGGCCATATTATTTGTTTCAAACATTTTTCTTTGTCCACACTGTAAAATGTAATAAGTTCACTTTACTTAAAAAAAGTTAGGAAACCGATTGCCTCAAAATCTCCAAGTAAAGTAGCTAATTCATTATAAGGTGTTATAGCTATAAATGTTTACACCACTCAGATAATGGCAGTAAACCTGATTTTGATTAACTCAAAATCATTAGTAAAGTTGACTATAAAATGTCAATTATGACTACTACAATTTATGAGTTATGTCAATTAAGCAATACTCATAAAAATAAGTTATGCTTACACATTTAAGCGTTCACATTACTTGGAAAATATAGGTAAACAGAGTCACCCAGGAGTAAAACAAATGTAACCTTTTGAATAAATTGCCAGATTGTTTCTTTTTTTTTAAACTGTTGGTATTCTAACCAAATGGTTCTTTTCATCCAAGCTGGGGGCCCCAGTGGGAAAACTGCTCTCTAGTAAGCATCTGTGGCCCACTCCATGGTAACGGCTCAGTCTCCATGTCAGACTGCAGATCAGGTCCTACACCAGTCAAGCTGACAGAAACCGTTGAGGTGTCCAGGCTCTGCTCCACTCCAGAGGACAGAAACCGACAGGGCAGAGAAACGCTGAGGGGATATTTTACATGCAGACAGAACAGACTGATTCTATGTCTGCTTTTGCTTCAGGCACAAAGTGCTCCACCGTTAATTCCATGTGACATTATACCTCCAAAGCCAGTACCATTTTATTGTGAATCTCTAAAGGTTTCCTTTACCTTTAGACTTGTTGGCCAGACATTGAAGAAATTACATTAAAGCAAATGGGTGTAAAAAATACTGAGGTTTTGAGAAGAAAATCCAAGAAGTATGGAAGAGGAAAACTTATTTGGATCCCAGAAGGGCTGAGAAATGATAAGCAGCTGGACAAAAATACATTTACAAAAACAAAACAAAGAACTTGCATTTGATGAGGTTGTCCACACAGATTGAAAGTTGTTTGGATATAATTTGTGAGAACTATTTTTTACAACTCTTAAGACCAACCCCTTAATTAGATTGCTGCGATCAGAGAGGAAAAGCCAAACATTGCATTAGTGTTGCCGATGTTTGAAACAAACAGGAAGGCGTGGAGAGAGACTAAACATTCAGGTACACATTAGCAGTATATTATTTTATCATAAAATAAAAAAGCTAAAATCATATCAGAAAATTTTACCCATTTCTAGACACTGACAAGCATGCAAACAATGTTTTTGTTGGTAAACATACAAAACAAATAAGCTACTTATGCAGGTTGTACAATATAAAAATGTTCAAGGTGTATGAAACTAATAGGGATACTCTGTGAGCTTTTTAGGTGTCCAAAATCTCTGAAATATTTAACCTATATTTAAATAAGGTTCCAAAAGCTAAGGAGGAAAGAAGCAAGAAGTCCTTTCAGGTGACCCAAAATACCTCAAACCACTTTTCATTTAACATTAATGATGAAGGCAGGTAAAGGTAGAAAAGAAGAAAAAAAATATGAGTGCAAAAACTTTATTTTTAAAGAAAGGACTGCGCAACATCCAAATCCATTTAAATCCATCATTGTCTCCAGTTTGGAATCGAGTGCAGCCTGAAAAATGAACGAAGAAAAGTAATTAAAATGACAAACGAGCAAAAAATGGCATCTTGTATGTTATAAAACCAAATATTTAAAGACTCACTAGTTCTCTTTTTGCTTCTTCTATCTTCACTTGTGCAAGAGATGGGCTCTGAAGGTTTAGAATAAAAAAACAACAACACACATTTCAAGATTAAATTCACAAACTTAATCCTTAAATAAATTAGATTGAATGATTTTTCTTTTCAAAGGACAAAACAGGAAACGTGATCACCCCTTTTGTTGGAAAAGTAATGAAGTCTGAAAAACTAGAAAACAAACGTACCGGACTCAGGTCCATGTACGACTCCAGCTTCTTTTTCAGGGGGATTATTTCGTTTTGCAGTGCCCTGAGTTCCTGCAGGAGAAAAATAAGATGACATGTTTCAAACCCTGAATGCAGACAAAGTAAAGCTTCTATCCCCATGGCAATGAATGTGGTGAAAATGCTGAAATACCTCAGAAAGCTGCACAATGGGGTGGGTGATAGACTTGTCCATGTTCCTGGATACAAGCTGAGCCTGCAGGATTAGCAGAGCAGAATAAAGTGACTAATACAAGACAAACAACAAACTAACAAACTAAACACTGTTTCTGTTTTAAACAAGAGGCAGACGACATTGCAACTAGGTAAACAGAAATTAAACTGTTTGGTCATTTACAGGAAAAAATAATATGTTTTTTTTTTTTTAAATGAAGCTTCTTTCTAAATCTGAGCAGCAGCTTCTTATCTTGAAGTATACACAATAGAAATTTTTTTCTGAGTCTAAATGTGGAGAAGTTAATCATATTTTGTCAAGAGTCAAGTAGGTTCCCATCTGTAGATAATGCGTTTTGCTGTTTAAATCACAAAATGGCCTATAAATGATCCCACTTAGTACCTCAGCATCTATGCAATAATCCCAAATTATAAAGAGGAATATGCTGCAACATACCTCCAACCTCTGCTGTCTGATACGGAGCTCTTGATCTTGGCCGTCACAAAGTCCATGTTGAGCAGCCTCTCCTCTTCTTTTGCACTCTCCACTGCTTGAGATTTGGTAGTTTTGTCGATATCCCTGTCAATGAAGACCGCCAATGTGTACATGTGTAAACCCAGCCTTCTAATCAAACTTAACTGGCACACTTTAATCGCTCGCTTCACGCCTTATTCTTACTCTTGTAGGTTTCCCCGCAGCACCAGAATTGAACCGAGTCTTTTTTGGAGTGCCCTTAGTTCCCTTTCGAGTTTTCTGTTTGACTTCTCGACTTCCAGAAGATCATCGGTGAGATTGTTGATTGCTGGCATGAAGCTACAAACGAACAAAAGTAAAACAACCATATATTCTGATCAATGAAATACAAAGCCACAGAAAATTACCTGGTCAGTGATGTGTCTTTCACTCCCAGCACCATAGCATTGTCCACTAAAGCAGACACGTAGTTTGCAGTCGGCTCTGACAAGCTTGCCCCAGACAAGCCGACACCGTGCAGAAGAACATCCTCAAGGTGAGCAGCTAGGGGGGATGGGATTAGTGAAATACAGTTTTTTGAAAAACATTGAAAACCAGACAAAAGAGTTCTTATGTGTTTATTTTTGAAACTCCATACAATTTCTAAAAATCAGATTTCTATTTTCCCTCCAATTTAATAACAATTTCGACATCTGAGCACAAAATATTCACCTTAAATACTTCAATAGTAGTCGTTAATGTCGTTTAGTGGAGTGATATAGAGACTATTTGGAGATTGTCTCTATACTACAACAAAATATAAAACCACACCTATATCTTAAGCCATAAAAAAATATTACTTCAGTTTCTATTAGTTTCGACATGTGCAAAACATGCCATTCGGCAAATCTAAACACTTTAGATCAATTCAGCCTTTCCGATCCAAGTGTTTTAATGCATCATCTGTTCTGCCTGCTGTATGTGCCTCACCGTCAGCCTGATACTCTGATGTTTTCTGCTTGTAGTCTTCAATGAGGAGAGCAGTATCACTGCAGCGGGCTTCACTGGACTGAGCCAGCTGATACAGTATGTCCAATGTCCTGGTGTTCACCTCAAATGATGGCACTGGCTGATCCCCAAACACTCCCTCCAACCAGCTGTTCACCTGTAGAAGAGACAGACAAATAAGACAATATCAGCAATGCGGCTGGCGCATTAAATGTGTTTACTGGAGTCAAAGAGTTACCTTCCTCAGCTTTTCACACATGATCACAGAGAAGGCATGAAAAACATAGACAGTCACTACAGAAACGTAAACGCCGTGTGTTTTTCGCGCCCCTCAAATTAATTCTTCTCTTCTTCTTTAGGTTTTAACGGCAGCTTGCATCCATTTTTGTTGCACTACTGCCATCTATTGGATCCTAATTATCTCTCAAATTCTCGAAATAATCCCACTGTTTTTAAAAAACCACAAAATTTTCTTCCTCCCCTAATTACTATTTAACTGATCAACCACTTTTTCAAACTTCAATTCCCTGGTACAGCCTAATTCCAATATTAATAATTTTCTTTCATTTTCATATTTTCTACAACAAATAAAAACATGTTCCATTGTTTCTACAGAATCACACCAACTACATAAACCAGTAGGATGTTTCCCCATCTTATAAAGAGTTCCATTTAATAAACTATGCCCGGTTCTTATTCGAGTTATAATTACCTCTACCTTTCTATTTAACCCTCTAACCCTTTCTACATCAACTGTATTTTGAAATCTGTGTAAATGCCTTCCATTTATTTTTATCCCACCTAATTTTCCATATTTTTACTTTCTCTCCAAGCTATACTTTTCCCCTCTGATTTCGATAGCTTTACTAACATATCAATTTCTTCTTTTTTACTAGCCTCCTTAGCCAACCTATCTGCTCTTTCATTACCTAAAATACCTACATGAGCAGGAGTCCAAAATAATATTACCTTTTATTTTGATCACATATTCTATGATGAACAGCCATAACTTCATATAATATATTTTGATGATTACTTGAACATCCCTTTTCAATACTCATCAAAGCAGATAGTGAATCACTACAAATTATAAATGTATTTTCTTTACTATCCTCCACCCATTCTAAAGCTAATAATATAGCACACATTTCTACTGCATAGATACTCAAGTAATCAGATGTTCTTTTTGAAATCTTTGTATATAAATCTAGAATCACTACTGCTGCACTTGTTACTTTGTTTTTAGGATCTTTTGAACCATCAGTATAAATCTGTACATAATCATTATATTTATTTTGTATTTGATGATAAAACTCTTGGCACATATCTATCATCTTTTTCCCCTGAATATAGTGTCTTGTCTACATTAATATATTTCCATGACCATGCTGGTCTCACAGGCCATACTACTGTTTGACTGAATTCTTTGTCAAATACATTAAATGTTTTTGCTCTATCATCTCCCACCCACCCAAAACTATTACTTTTCCCTTTTCCTCTCTCCCAACAATGTTGCAACACTTTCTTAACTGGGTGATCTTCATTTTGTCCTTTTAAACTTATCCAATAATTTACCATGATCTGCTGTCTTCTAATACATAATGGCATCTCTCCTGACTCTACTTGTAATGCACATACTGGAGTAGATTTAACTGCCCTAAGCAAATTCTCAAAGCTCTTGCTTGAATATTATCCAATTTGTTTAACCTAGTTTTGCTTGCTGATCCATACACCACACTCCCATAATCTATTCTAGATCGAAATAATGACACATAAATATTTTTAAGTGATTCAAAGTTTGCACCCCATGTCAATCCTGTCAAGCACCTCATAATGTTAAGAACCTTTTTACTTTTTTCCATAATGTGATCTATATGATTTTCCCAAGTTAGTTTCTTATCAAAGACTACTCCCAAAAAACGAAAACTATCAACCGTTTCTAATTCTTTTCCATATAAATATAATTTTTTATCAATTCTAACTTTCTTATTTGTAAAGAACATTACTTTTGTCTTCTCAATTGAAAATTTAAAACCCCACTCAATTCCCCACTTACCTACTATATCTATACCTTCCTGAAGTTTTAAAATAAGATGTTCTATATTTCTTCCCCTTTTCCATAATGCTCCATCATCAGCAAATAGTGATTTCCCAAAACTAACTGGTATTTCATTAAAAATATCATTTATCATCACCAAGAATAATGTTGGACTTATCACACTTCCTTGAGGAGTTCCATTTTCTATTTCACACGATTTTGAAACATGAGAACCTATTTTAACTTGGATATTTCTATCACATAAAAAATCCCATATCCAGTTAAACATACTCCCTCCTATTCCTATCTGGTGTAGTTTAATCATTAATCCTTCTCTCCATAACATGTCATATGCTTTTTCCACATCAAAAAATACAGCCACAGCAGTTTCCTTATTAATTTGAGCTTTTCTAATATCATCTTCTAAACACAATACTGGATCCATTGTTCCTCTCCCTCTACGAAAGCCACTCTGATACGGAGCAATTATATTCCTTGATTCCAAATACTGTACTAACCTCTCATTCACCATCCTTTCCATCAGCTTACATATATTAGATGTTAAAGCAATCGGCCTATAGTTTTCAGGATTACTATGATCTTTCCAGGTTTCTTTATCGGAATAACAACCGCTTCTTTCCATTCACTAGGTATTCTTCCCTCTTTCCAAATCTTATTATACAAATTTAATATCTTCTTCAAAACATCATCACTCACATGTCTTAGCATAATATAGCATACTTCATCTTTACCTGGAGCACTATTTCTTGTTCTACCCAAAGCTCTTTTCAATTCTCCAATAGAGAAATGTTCGTTCATCAATTCATCCTTAATAATTTCCTTTCTTCTTAAAATTCCACCATTTTTCTTTTAGTTTTCTCTCTCCCCTTTATTTCTTTATCTGATCATTTTTTCCCACTATGAATCTCCATAAATGTGCTTACTAAAATATCAGCTTTTTCCCTGTCATTTATTGCTATTATACTGTTTCTATTTAATATTGGATAACTCCATTCTCTTCTATCTCCCCCCATTTTTTTGGTCATTCCCCAAACTTCCCCAATCTTTGTACTATTACCAATTTTGTCACAAAAATTTCTCCAATATATCCTTTTTGCTGTTCTTATTGTTTTCCTTAATTTAGCCTGTGATTTTTATATTCGATCAAATGTTGAAAATTATGAGACTTTTTAACCAGTTTAAATGCTTTATTTCTTTCTTTGACCACTGTTCTACACTCTTCATTCCACCATGGAACTAATTTCCTCCTATTCTTCCCTGATGTTTTTGGAATAGACCTTTCAGCAGCTTCTAATATACCCTGACTAATCTCACGACTCATATTTTCTACACTCAAATCATTTTTTATATTTGATATCTTACTCTCACATAAGTTATTAAATTTTTCCCAATTTGCTTTCCTAAATATCCACTTCCCTCCTAACATTTCAAGATTCTGCACCTGACCCATCCTTATTTTACTGACTATAATGTAATGATCAAAGGATTTATTTTCAACTTGCCAATCACATAATGGAGCTAAACAACTGGAAACAAATGTTAAATCCACTACAGATTCCTTACCTGAATTAATATCAATTCTTGTCTTTTCACCATTATTCAAAAAACACCAAAAGAAGATTTCATTTTTACATCATTTTATGCAAGTTAAATGGAAAACTTCAGAGCGACCTGGTGACATTTTTTGTGAGAAAATAGTTTCTGTTGTAAGCTTTCCCCTCCTTTTATTGCATCTCCGTCATCATCGTCATCATCATCATCATCTTACTTGAAAAATCAGCCAGTCCGTTCATGCGCCTGGTCCACAGTAGTAAAGTCAGATAGAAGAGGCTGTGGCTCCAGTCCAGTCCGTGGAAAGGACGCGTCCAGCTCATGACTCGCATCCCCTGCCCCTCTTCTCATATTAATGAGGCTCGTTGAATTCAGACTTGTTGTAGGCCTACTTAATGAAAAACCCAAACAGGAAGGTGAGGGAGATCCCGCAAGGCCGCGGCGTTCGGCTGCATCTCTCTAACTCCAATAAAGAAAGTCGGTCGCTCACACAAAGTCATCCAGCTGTCCTCCCTGAGAGCCAGAAAATACCCCGGACGCTGAGACGCAGATCAGCAGCTCCAGTGTTTCTGTCGTAGAGAAGCAGCGGCTGTCTGGCTGCGGCAATGGACCACAGAGGAAATAGCAGCTGCGCAACAAGTTGCTCACAGGTGACGGACGAGGTGATCAATCCGATTCATGGCAACAATCGAGTCTTCCTGCGCGGATTTGTGAATGGATAGCACCATGTGGGAACTGGGAGCGATTTACAGTAACAGCTGAGTGGGAATCATGGAGTGGGAGTGGCACATAAAACTATTTTAAAGGGAACACGGGCAGCTCGCGCTAGAGTGACGCATGATTTTTTCCCCCCTCTTTATCCCTCCAGAAGGCGCATACATACTTCCTAGGCTTCCCTCTCTTTGACTTTCTTATTTTACGTCTTCCTGCACATTTCAGGCACAATTTTTACAAAAACACACAGTCACAGTTTGATATTTATGTTTGCTTCTAAATTGTACTGTACAAAAGTTTCAACAACTTCCAATTCCTTTATGCTTTGCCTCTTGCAATACTTTAAAATGGTTTTCAACGATTTACTGGATCTCTTAGTTGTTCTTTGGACTTTTACGATCATTATCTGTGCATCTATATGACCACAGCACTGTATAGTATGGGGTTAAAGTTAACCCAGTAGTCTGGTCTGCAACTGACTATTGTATGGAATGCATTTGTAAAATATTTAGAAAAACATTTTTATTCCTTTTCCCAACCATTCACCACCTTGTGTTTGTTACATACAATCTCATTTGTATCATGCACGTGTGATTGTACTGTGACAAAACAAATTATTTCATTGGATTGAAAGAAAAAAAACCCTGGATTTTATGTTTTACTAAGTGGGCTGATCAAAAGATGAGCAAATAACCCACACTGAGAAAACTAATTTCCAAATTGTGCAACTCATCCCCTATTTGTCCCAGTTTTTAACCACAAATGCATAAATATCAAATTCAACATCCAACAATTCATCCTTCTAATTTGTCTTTTTTTTTCCCCCATATTTTTGATATAACTGTCTCAATCTTGTGAAAATAAGTACAAAACAAGAGCCTACATCAAATCAAAAATTCAGAAAGAAGCATAGCTTATGGCAATTTACTTAAATGAAAGAAGACATTCTGGTTGCTTAGAAAAACAGATGTAAACAAATGTAATATGTGTTCTTTTTCATTCACACAAATTACATCTAGGGTTCTGTTTAACTTTAAGTTAACTCCAGCAATAGAAGATAGAACTGCAAAAAGTGTTTGATGAACAGAGCCAACCTGCCAACCTTCCAGGAAGAAAATGAATGTGAATTTAAAGAAATACAGCAGATTAAAAAATTGTAGTTATCCCAATTCACTTAAAACGATTTAACGGTTCAAATTAAATGTTTATTTCAATATATAAAGTGCAGCTGTAGTAATCAGTTATTGTTTTCGCAACAATTTGTATTTACGTCATGATTAAACCTCCATTTTCAGAACAGAACCAACAACCTAAATACTCTTTTTATGCTGTTGTTGCAAATGGAAAAATAATTGATAAATGAAAGTTGAGTAGATATGGTTTTCTTTTTCTGTAAAACTTAATAAATAAATAAATAGCTGCCATTTAAGTCTAAAAACCAGACCAGTCAAGTTTAGCATTAGAGACAAATTTGTTCTTCTAATGAGGTTTGAAAAGGAGAAAACATTTCATTACAACTGGATTCTTTACTGTCCACTGATGACCGGCCCACACTTTAAAACATTTTAACTAATTCAACTGGAATTTAAGACAATTTATATGATTTGTGTTCTGTCTCTAAAGGCCATATTATTTGTTTCAAACATTTTTCTTTGTCCACACTGTAAAATGTAATAAGTTCACTTTACTTAAAAAAAGTTAGGAAACCGATTGCCTCAAAATCTCCAAGTAAAGTAGCTAATTCATTATAAGGTGTTATAGCTATAAATGTTTACACCACTCAGATAATGGCAGTAAACCTGATTTTGATTAACTCAAAATCATTAGTAAAGTTGACTATAAAATGTCAATTATGACTACTACAATTTATGAGTTATGTCAATTAAGCAATACTCATAAAAATAAGTTATGCTTACACATTTAAGCGTTCACATTACTTGGAAAATATAGGTAAACAGAGTCACCCAGGAGTAAAACAAATGTAACCTTTTTGAATAAATTGCCAGATTGTTTCTTTTTTTAAAACTGTTGGTATTCTAACCAAATGGTTCTTTTCATCCAAGCTGGGGGGCCCCAGTGGGAAAACTGCTCTCTAGTAAGCATCTGTGGCCCACTCCATGATAACGGCTCAGTCTCCATGTCAGACTGCAGATCAGGTCCTACACCAGTCAAGCTGACAGAAACCGTTGAGGTGTCCAGGCTCTGCTCCACTCCAGAGGACAGAAACCGACAGGGCAGAGAAACGCTGAGGGGATATTTTACATGCAGACAGAACAGACTGATTCTAATGTCTGCTTTTGCTTCAGGCACAAAGTGCTCCACCGTTAATTCCATGTGACATTATACCTCCAAAGCCAGTACCATTTTATTGTGAATCTCTAAAGGTTTCCTTTACCTTTAGACTTGTTGGCCAGACATTGAAGAAATTACATTAAAGCAAATGGGTGTAAAAAATACTGAGGTTTTGAGAAGAAAATCCAAGAAGTATGGAAGAGGAAAACTTATTTGGATCCCAGAAGGGCTGAGAAATGATAAGCAGCTGGACAAAAATACATTTACAAAAACAAAACAAAGAACTTGCATTTGATGAGGTTGTCCACACAGATTGAAAGTTGTTTGGATATAATCTGTGAGAACTATTTTTTACAACTCTTAAGACCAACCCCTTAATTAGATTGCTGCGATCAGAGAGGAAAAGCCAAACATTGCATTAGTGTTGCAGATGTTTGAAACAAACAGGAAGGCGTGGAGAGAGACTAAACATTCAGGTACACATTAGCAGTATATTATTTTATCATAAAATAAAAAAGCTAAAAATCATATCAGAAAATTTTACCCATTTCTAGACACTGACAAGCATGCAAACAATGTTTTTGTTGGTAAACATACAAAACAAAATAAGTTAGTTATGCAGGTTGTACAATATAAAAATGTTCAAGGTGTATGAACTAATAGGGATACTCTGTGAGCTTTTTAGGAGTGTCCAAAATCTCTGAAATATTTAACCTATATTTAAATAAGGTTCCAAAGCTAAGGAGGAAAGAAGCAAGAAGTATCCTTTCAGGTGACCCAAAATACCTCAAACCACTTTTCATTTAACATTAATGATGAAGGCAGGTAAAGGTAGAAAAGAAGAAGAAAAAATATGACTGCAAAAACTTTATTTTTAAAGAAAGGACTGCGCAACATCCAACTTCATTTATAGCCTTCATTGTCTCCAGTTTGGAATCGAGTGCAACCTGAAAAATGAACGAAAGAAAAAGTAATTAAAATGACAAACGAGCAAAAAATGGCATCTTGTATGTTATAAAACCAAATATTTAAAGACTCACTAGTTCTCTTTTTGCTTCTTCTATCTTCACTTGTGCAAGAGATGGGCTCTGAAGGTTTAGAATAAAAAAACAACAACACACATTTCAAGATTAAATTCACAAACTTAATCCTTAAATAAATTAGATTGAATGATTTTTCTTTTCAAAGGACAAAACAGGAAACGTGATCACCCCTTTTGTTGGAAAAGTAATGAAGTCTGAAAAACTAGAAAACAAACGCACCGGACTCAGGTCCATGTACGACCCCAGCTTCTTTTTCAGGGGGATTATTTCGTTTTGCAGTGCCCTGAGTTCCTGCAGGGAGAAAAATAAGATGACATGTTTCAAACCCTGAATGCAGACAAAGTAAAGCTTCTATCCCCATGGCAATGAATGTGGTGAAAATGCTGAAATACCTCAGAAAGCTGCACAATGGCCTGGTGGGTGATAGACTTGTCCATGTTCCTGGATACAAGCTGAGCCTGCAGGATTAGCAGAGCAGAATAAAGTGACTAATACAAGACAAACAACAAACTAACAAACTAAACACTGTTTCTGTTTTAAACAAGAGGCAGACGACATTGCAACTAGGTAAACAGAAATTAAACTGTTTGGTCATTTACAGGAAAAAATAATATGTTTTTTTTTTAATGAAGCTTCTTTCTAAATCTGAGCAGCAGCTTCTTATCTTGACGTATACACATTAGAAATTTTTTTCTGAGTCTAAATGTGGAGAAGTTAATCATATTTTGTCAAGAGTCAAGTAGGTTCCCATCTGTAGATAATGCGTTTTGCTGTGTTAAATCACAAAATGGCCTATAAATGATCCCACTTAGTACCTCAGCATCTATGCAATAATCCCAAATTATAAAGAGGAATATGCTGCAACATACCTCCAACCTCTGCTGTCTGATACGGAGCTCTTGAGTCTTGGCCGTCACAAAGTCCATGTTGAGCAGCCTCTCCTCTTCTTTTGCACTCTCCACTGCTTGAGATTTGGTAGTTTTGTCGATATCCCTGTCAGTGAAGACCGCCAATGTGTACATGTGTAAACCCAGCCTTCTAATCAAACTTAACTGGCACACTTTTAATCGCTCGCTTCACGCCTTATTCTTACTCTTGTAGGTTTCCCCGCAGCACCAGAATTGAACCGAGTCTTTTTTGGAGTGCCCTTAGTTCCCTTTCGAGTTTTCTGTTTGACTTCTCGACTTCCAGAAGATCATCGGTGAGATTGTTGATTGCTGGCATGAAGCTACAAACGAACAAAAGTAAAACAACCATATATTCTGATCAATGAAATACAAAGCCACAGAAAATTACCTGGTCAGTGATGTGTCTTTCACTCCCACCATAGCATTGTCCACTAAAGCAGACACGTAGTTTGCAGTCGGCTCTGACAAGCTTGCCCCAGACAAGCCGACACCGTGCAGAAGAACATCCTCAAGGTGAGCAGCTAGGGGGGATGGGATTAGTGAAATACAGTTTTTTGAAAAACATTGAAAACCAGACAAAAGAGTTCTTATGTGTTTATTATTTTGAAACTCCATACAATTTCTAAATCAGATTTCTATTTTCCCTCCAATTTAATAACAATTTCGACATCTGAGCACAAAATATTCACCTTAAATACTTCAATAGTAGTCGTTAATGTCGTTTAGTGGAGTGATATAGAGACTATTTGGAGATTGTCTCTATACTACAACAAAATATAAAACCACACCTATATCTTAAGCCATAAAAAAATATTTACTTCAGTTTCTATTAGTTTCGACATGTGCAAAACATGCCATTCGGCAAATCTAAACACTTTAGATCAATTCAGCCTTTCCGATCCAAGTGTTTTAATGCATCATCTGTTCTGCCTGCTGTATGTGCCTCACCGTCAGCCTGATACTCTGATGTTTTCTGCTTGTAGTCTTCAATGAGGAGAGCAGTATCACTGCAGCGGGCTTCACTGGACTGAGCCAGCTGATACAGTATGTCCAATGTCCTGGTGTTCACCTCAAATGATGGCACTGGCTGATCCCCAAACACTCCCTCCAACCAGCTGTTCACCTGTAGAAGAGACAGACAAATAAGACAATATCAGCAATGCGGCTGGCGCATTAATGTGTGTTTACTGGAGTCAAAGAGTTACCTTCCTCAGCTTTTCACACATGATCACAGAGAACGCATGAAAAACATAGACAGTCACTACAGAAACGTAAACGCCGTGTGTTTTCGCCCCTCCAATTAACTTCTCTTCTTCTTTAGGATTTTAACGGCAGCTTGCATCCATTTTTGTTGCACTACTGCCATCTATTGGATCCTAATTATCTAACAAATTCTCGAAATAATCCCACTGTTTTTTAAAAAACCACAAAATTTTCTTCCTCCCCTATTACTATTTAACTGATCAACCACTTTTTCAAACTTCAATTCCCTGGTACAGCCTAATTCCAATATTAATAATTTTCTTTCATTTTCATATTTTCTACAACAAATAAAAACATGTTCCATTGTTTCTACAGAATCACACCAACTACATAAACCAGTAGGATGTTTCCCCATCTTATAAAGAGTTCCATTTAATAAACTATGCCCGGTTCTTATTCGAGTTATAATTACCTCTACCTTTCTATTAACCCTCTAACCCTTTCTACATCAACTGTATTTTGAAATCTGTGTAAATGCCTTCCATTTATTTCATTATCCCACCTAATTTTCCATATCTTTTTACTTTCTCTCCAAGCTATACTTTTCCCCTCTGATTTCGATAGCTTTACTAACATATCAATTTCTTCTTTTTTACTAGCCTCCTTAGCCAACCTATCTGCTCTTTCATTACCTAAAATACCTACATGAGCAGGAGTCCAAAATAATATTACCTTTTTATTTTGATCACATATTCTATGATGAACAGCCATAACTTCATATAATATATTTTGATGATTACTTGAACATCCCTTTTCAATACTCATCAAAGCAGATAGTGAATCACTACAAATTATAAATGTATTTTCTTTACTATCCTCCACCCATTCTAAAGCTAATAATATAGCACACATTTCTACTGCATAGATACTCAAGTAATCAGATGTTCTTTTTGAAATCTTTGTATATAAATCTAGAATCACTACTGCTGCACTTGTTACTTTGTTTTTAGGATCTTTTGAACCATCAGTATAAATCTGTACATAATCATTATATTTATTTTGTATTTGATGATAAAACTCTTGGCACATATCTATCATCTTTTTCCCCTGAATATCTAAGTGTCTTGTCTACATTAATATATTTCCATGACCATGCTGGTCTCACAGGCCATACTACTGTTTGACTGAATTCTTTGTCAAATACATTAAATGTTTTTGCTCTATCATCTCCCACCCACCCAAAACTATTACTTTTCCCTTTTCCTCTCTCCCAACAATGTTGCAACACTTTCTTAACTGGGTGATCTTCATTTTGTCCTTTTAAACTTATCCAATAATTTACCATGATCTGCTGTCTTCTAATACATAATGGCATCTCTCCTGACTCTACTTGTAATGCACATACTGGAGTAGATTTAACTGCCCCTAAGCAAATTCTCAAAGCTCTTGCTTGAATATATCCAATTTGTTTAACCTAGTTTTGCTTGCTGATCCATACACCACACTCCCATAATCTATTCTAGATCGAATAATGACACATAAATATTTTTAAGTGATTCAAAGTTTGCACCCCATGTCAATCCTGTCAAGCACCTCATAATGTTAAGAACCTTTTTACTTTTTTCCATAATGTGATCTATATGATTTTCCCAAGTTAGTTTCTTATCAAAGACTACTCCCAAAAAACGAAAACTATCAACCGTTTCTAATTCTTTTCCATATAAATATAATTTTTTATCAATTCTAACTTTCTTATTTGTAAAGAACATTACTTTTGTCTTCTCAATTGAAAATTTAAAACCCCACTCAATTCCCCACTTACCTACTATATCTATACCTTCCTGAAGTTTTAAAATAAGATGTTCTATATTTCTTCCCCTTTTCCATAATGCTCCATCATCAGCAAATAGTGATTTCCCAAAACTAACTGGTATTTCATTAAAAATATCATTTATCATCACCGAGAATAATGTTGGACTTATCACACTTCCTTGAGGAGTTCCATTTTCTATTTGACACGATTTTGAAACATGAGAACCTATTTTAACTTGGATATTTCTATCACATAAAAAATCCCATATCCAGTTAAACATACTCCCTCCTATTCCTATCTGGTGTAGTTTAATCATTAATCCTTCTCTCCATAACATGTCATATGCTTTTTCCACATCAAAAAATACAGCCACAGTTTCCTTATTAATTTGAGCTTTTCTAATATCATCTTCTAAACACAATACTGGATCCATTGTTCCTCTCCCTCTACGAAAGCCACTCTGATACGGAGCAATTATATTCCTTGATTCCAAATACTGTACTAACCTCTCATTCACCATCCTTTCCATCAGCTTACATATATTAGATGTTAAAGCAATCGGCCTATAGTTTTCAGGATTACTATGATCTTTCCCAGGTTTCTTTATCGGAATAACAACCGCTTCTTTCCATTCACTAGGTATTCTTCCCTCTTTCCAAATCTTATTATACAAATTTAATATCTTCTTCAAAACATCATCACTCACATGTCTTAGCATAATATAGCATACTTCATCTTTACCTGGAGCACTATTTCTTGTTCTACCCAAAGCTCTTTTCAATTCTCCAATAGAGAAATGTTCGTTCATCAATTCATCCTTAATAATTTCCTTTCTTCTTAAAATTCCACCATTTTCTCTTTTAGTTTTCTCTCTCCCCTTTATTTCTTTATCTGATCATTTTTTCCCACTATGAATCTCCATAAATGTGCTTACTAAAATATCAGCTTTTTCCCTGTCATTTATTGCTATTATACTGTTTCTATTTAATATTGGATAACTCCATTCTCTTCTATCTCCCCCCATTTTTTTGATCATTCCCCAAACTTCCCCAATCTTTGTACTATTACCAATTTTGTCACAAAAATTTCTCCAATATATCCTTTTTGCTGTTCTTATTGTTTTCCTTAATTTAGCCTGTGATTTTTATATTCGATCAAATGTTGAAAATTATGAGACTTTTTAACCAGTTTAAATGCTTTATTTCTTTCTTTGACCACTGTTCTACACTCTTCATTCCACCATGGAACTAATTTCCTCCTATTCTTCCCTGATGTTTTTGGAATAGACCTTTCAGCAGCTTCTAATATACCCTGACTAATCTCACGACTCATATTTTCTACACTCAAATCATTTTTTATATTTGATATCTTACTCTCACATAAGTTATTAAATTTTTCCCAATTTGCTTTCCTAAATATCCACTTCCCTCCTAACATTTCAAGATTCTGCACCTGACCCATCCTTATTTTACTGACTATAATGTAATGATCACTACCAAAGGATTTATTTTCAACTTGCCAATCACATAATGGAGCTAAACAACTGGAAACAAATGTTAAATCCACTACAGATTCCTTACCTGAATTAATATCAATTCTTGTCTTTTCACCATTATTCAAAAAACACCAAAAGAAGATTTCATTTTTACATCATTTTATGCAAGTTAAATGGAAAACTTCAGAGCGACCTGGTGACATTTTTTGTGAGAAAATAGTTTCTGTTGTAAGCTTTCCCCTCCTTTTATTGCATCTCCGTCATCATCGTCATCATCATCATCATCTTACTTGAAAAATCAGCCAGTCCGTTCATGCGCCTGGTCCACAGTAGTAAAGTCAGATAGAAGAGGCTGTGGCTCCAGTCCAGTCCGTGGAAAGGACGCGTCCAGCTCATGACTCGCATCCCCTGCCCCTCTTCTCATATTAATGAGGCTCGTTGAATTCAGACTTGTTGTAGGCCTACTTAATGAAAAACCCAAACAGGAAGGTGAGGGAGATCCCGCAAGGCCGCGGCGTTCGGCTGCATCTCTCTAACTCCAATAAAGAAAGTCGGTCGCTCACACAAAGTCATCCAGCTGTCCTCCCTGAGAGCCAGAAAATACCCCCGGACGCTGAGACGCAGATCAGCAGCTCCAGTGTTTCTGTCGTAGAGAAGCAGCGGCTGTCTGGCTGCGGCGATGGACCACAGAGGAAATAGCAGCTGCGCAACAAGTTGCTCACAGGTGACGGACGAGGTGATCAATCCGATTCATGGCAACAATCGAGTCTTCCTGCGCGGATTTGTGAATGGATAGCACCATGTGGGAACTGGGAGCGATTTACAGTAACAGCTGAGTGGGAATCATGGAGTGGGAGTGGCACATAAAACTATTTTAAAGGGAACACGGGCAGCTCGCGCTAGAGTGACGCATGATTTTTTCCCCCCTCTTTATCCCTCCAGAAGGCGCATACATACTTCCTAGGCTTCCCTCTCTTTGACTTTCTTATTTTACGTCTTCCTGCACATTTCAGGCACAATTTTTACAAAAACACACAGTCACAGTTTGATATTTATGTTTGCTTCTAAATTGTACTGTACAAAAGTTTCAACAACTTCCAATTCCTTTATGCTTTGCCTCTTGCAATACTTTAAAATGGTTTTCAACGATTTACTGGATCTCTTAGTTGTTCTTTGGACTTTTACGATCATTATCTGTGCATCTATATGACCACAGCACTGTATAGTATGGGGTTAAAGTTAACCCAGTAGTCTGGTCTGCAACTGACTATTGTATGGAATGCATTTGTAAAATATTTAGAAAAACATTTTTATTCCTTTTCCCAACCATTCACCACCTTGTGTTTGTTACATACAATCTCATTTGTATCATGCACGTGTGATTGTACTGTGACAAAACAAATTATTTCATTGGATTGAAAGAAAAAAAACCCTGGATTTTATGTTTTACTAAGTGGGCTGATCAAAAGATGAGCAAATAACCCACACTGAGAAAACTAATTTCCAAATTGTGCAACTCATCCCCTATTTGTCCCAGTTTTTAACCACAAATGCATAAATATCAAATTCAACATCCAACAATTCATCCTTCTAATTTGTCTTTTTTTTTTCCCCCATATTTTTGATATAACTGTCTCAATCTTGTGAAAATAAGTACAAAACAAGAGCCTACATCAAATCAAAAATTCAGAAAGAAGCATAGCTTATGGCAATTTACTTAAATGAAAGAAGACATTCTGGTTGCTTAGAAAAACAGATGTAAACAAATGTAATATGTGTTCTTTTTCATTCACACAAATTACATCTAGGGTTCTGTTTAACTTTAAGTTAACTCCAGCAATAGAAGATAGAACTGCAAAAAGTGTTTGATGAACAGAGCCAACCTGCCAACCTTCCAGGAAGAAAATGAATGTGAATTTAAAGAAATACAGCAGATTAAAAAATTGTAGTTATCCCAATTCACTTAAAACGATTTAACGGTTCAAATTAAATGTTTATTTCAATATATAAAGTGCAGCTGTAGTAATCAGTTATTGTTTTCGCAACAATTTGTATTTACGTCATGATTAAACCTCCATTTTCAGAACAGAACCAACAACCTAAATACTCTTTTTATGCTGTTGTTGCAAATGGAAAAATAATTGATAAATGAAAGTTGAGTAGATATGGTTTTCTTTTTCTGTAAAACTTAATAAATAAATAAATAGCTGCCATTTAAGTCTAAAAACCAGACCAGTCAAGTTTAGCATTAGAGACAAATTTGTTCTTCTAATGAGGTTTGAAAAGGAGAAAACATTTCATTACAACTGGATTCTTTACTGTCCACTGATGACCGGCCCACACTTTAAAACATTTTAACTAATTCAACTGGAATTTAAGACAATTTATATGATTTGTGTTCTGTCTCTAAAGGCCATATTATTTGTTTCAAACATTTTTCTTTGTCCACACTGTAAAATGTAATAAGTTCACTTTACTTAAAAAAAGTTAGGAAACCGATTGCCTCAAAATCTCCAAGTAAAGTAGCTAATTCATTATAAGGTGTTATAGCTATAAATGTTTACACCACTCAGATAATGGCAGTAAACCTGATTTTGATTAACTCAAAATCATTAGTAAAGTTGACTATAAAATGTCAATTATGACTACTACAATTTATGAGTTATGTCAATTAAGCAATACTCATAAAAATAAGTTATGCTTACACATTTAAGCGTTCACATTACTTGGAAAATATAGGTAAACAGAGTCACCCAGGAGTAAAACAAATGTAACCTTTTTGAATAAATTGCCAGATTGTTTCTTTTTTTAAAACTGTTGGTATTCTAACCAAATGGTTCTTTTCATCCAAGCTGGGGGGCCCCAGTGGGAAAACTGCTCTCTAGTAAGCATCTGTGGCCCACTCCATGGTAACGGCTCAGTCTCCATGTCAGACTGCAGATCAGGTCCTACACCAGTCAAGCTGACAGAAACCGTTGAGGTGTCCAGGCTCTGCTCCACTCCAGAGGACAGAAACCGACAGGGCAGAGAAACGCTGAGGGGATATTTTACATGCAGACAGAACAGACTGATTCTAATGTCTGCTTTTGCTTCAGGCACAAAGTGCTCCACCGTTAATTCCATGTGACATTATACCTCCAAAGCCAGTACCATTTTATTGTGAATCTCTAAAGGTTTCCTTTACCTTTAGACTTGTTGGCCAGACATTGAAGAAATTACATTAAAGCAAATGGGTGTAAAAAATACTGAGGTTTTGAGAAGAAAATCCAAGAAGTATGGAAGAGGAAAACTTATTTGGATCCCAGAAGGGCTGAGAAATGATAAGCAGCTGGACAAAAATACATTTACAAAAACAAAACAAAGAACTTGCATTTGATGAGGTTGTCCACACAGATTGAAAGTTGTTTGGATATAATCTGTGAGAACTATTTTTTACAACTCTTAAGACCAACCCCTTAATTAGATTGCTGCGATCAGAGAGGAAAAGCCAAACATTGCATTAGTGTTGCAGATGTTTGAAACAAACAGGAAGGCGTGGAGAGAGACTAAACATTCAGGTACACATTAGCAGTATATTATTTTATCATAAAATAAAAAAGCTAAAAATCATATCAGAAAATTTTACCCATTTCTAGACACTGACAAGCATGCAAACAATGTTTTTGTTGGTAAACATACAAAACAAAATAAGTTAGTTATGCAGGTTGTACAATATAAAAATGTTCAAGGTGTATGAACTAATAGGGATACTCTGTGAGCTTTTTAGGAGTGTCCAAAATCTCTGAAATATTTAACCTATATTTAAATAAGGTTCCAAAGCTAAGGAGGAAAGAAGCAAGAAGTATCCTTTCAGGTGACCCAAAATACCTCAAACCACTTTTCATTTAACATTAATGATGAAGGCAGGTAAAGGTAGAAAAGAAGAAGAAAAATATGACTGCAAAAACTTTATTTTTAAAGAAAGGACTGCGCAACATCCAACTTCATTTTATAGCCTTCATTGTCTCCAGTTTGGAATCGAGTGCAACCTGAAAAATGAACGAAAGAAAAAGTAATTAAAATGACAAACGAGCAAAAAATGGCATCTTGTATGTTATAAAACCAAATATTTAAAGACTCACTAGTTCTCTTTTTGCTTCTTCTATCTTCACTTGTGCAAGAGATGGGCTCTGAAGGTTTAGAATAAAAAAACAACAACACACATTTCAAGATTAAATTCACAAACTTAATCCTTAAATAAATTAGATTGAATGATTTTTTCTTTTCAAAGGACAAAACAGGAAACGTGATCACCCCTTTTGTTGGAAAAGTAATGAAGTCTGAAAAACTAGAAAACAAACGTACCGGACTCAGGTCCATGTACGACTCCAGCTTCTTTTTCAGGAGGATTATTTCGTTTTGCAGTGCCCTGAGTTCCTGCAGGGAGAAAAATAAGATGACATGTTTCAAACCCTGAATGCAGACAAAGTAAAGCTTCTATCCCCATGGCAATGAATGTGGTGAAAATGCTGAAATACCTCAGAAAGCTGCACAATGGCCTGGTGGGTGATAGACTTGTCCATGTTCCTGGATACAAGCTGAGCCTGCAGGATTAGCAGAGCAGAATAAAGTGACTAATACAAGACAAACAACAAACTAACAAACTAAACACTGTTTCTGTTTTAAACAAGAGGCAGACGACATTGCAACTAGGTAAACAGAAATTAAACTGTTTGGTCATTTACAGGAAAAAATAATATGTTTTTTTTTTAATGAAGCTTCTTTCTAAATCTGAGCAGCAGCTTCTTATCTTGACGTATACACATTAGAAATTTTTTTCTGAGTCTAAATGTGGAGAAGTTAATCATATTTTGTCAAGAGTCAAGTAGGTTCCATCTGTAGATAATGCGTTTTGCTGTTTAAATCACAAAATGGCCTATAAATGATCCCACTTAGTACCTCAGCATCTATGCAATAATCCCAAATTATAAAGAGGAATATGCTGCAACATACCTCCAACCTCTGCTGTCTGATACGGAGCTCTTGAGTCTTGGCCGTCACAAAGTCCACGTTGAGCAGCCTCTCCTCTTCTTTTGCACTCTCCACTGCTTGAGATTTGGTAGTTTTGTCGATATCCCTGTCAATGAAGACCGCCAATGTGTACATGTGTAAACCCAGCCTTCTAATCAAACTTAACTGGCACACTTTTAATCGCTCGCTTCACGCCTTATTCTTACTCTTGTAGGTTTCCCCGCAGCACCAGAATTGAACCGAGTCTTTTTTGGAGTGCCCTTAGTTCCCTTTCGAGTTTTCTGTTTGACTTCTCGACTTCCAGAAGATCATCGGTGAGATTGTTGATTGCTGGCATGAAGCTACAAACGAACAAAAGTAAAACAACCATATATTCTGATCAATGAAATACAAAGCCACAGAAAATTACCTGGTCAGTGATGTGTCTTTCACTCCCAGCACCATAGCATTGTCCACTAAAGCAGACACGTAGTTTGCAGTCGGCTCTGACAAGCTTGCCCCAGACAAGCCGACACCGTGCAGAAGAACATCCTCAAGGTGAGCAGCTAGGGGGGATGGGATTAGTGAAATACAGTTTTTTGAAAAACATTGAAAACCAGACAAAAGAGTTCTTATGTGTTTATTATTTTGAAACTCCATACAATTTCTAAACTCAGATTTCTATTTTCCCTCCAATTTAATAACAATTTCGACATCTGAGCACAAAATATTCACCTTAAATACTTCAATAGTAGTCGTTAATGTCGTTTAGTGGAGTGATATAGAGACTATTTGGAGATTGTCTCTATACTACAACAAAATATAAAACCACACCTATATCTTAAGCCATAAAAAAATATTTACTTCAGTTTCTATTAGTTTCGACATGTGCAAAACATGCCATTCGGCAAATCTAAACACTTTAGATCAATTCAGCCTTTCCGATCCAAGTGTTTTAATGCATCATCTGTTCTGCCTGCTGTATGTGCCTCACCGTCAGCCTGATACTCTGATGTTTTCTGCTTGTAGTCTTCAATGAGGAGAGCAGTATCACTGCAGCGGGCTTCACTGGACTGAGCCAGCTGATACAGTATGTCCACAGTCCTGGTGTTCACCTCAAATGATGGCACTGGCTGATCCCCAAACACTCCCTCCAACCAGCTGTTCACCTGTAGAAGAGACAGACAAATAAGACAATATCAGCAATGCGGCTGGCGCATTAATGTGTGTTTACTGGAGTCAAAGAGTTACCTTCCTCAGCTTTTCACACATGATCACAGAGAAGGCATGAAAAACATAGACAGTCACTACAGAAACGTAAAACGCCGTGTGTTTTATAGCCCCTCCAATTAACTTCATCTTCTTCTTTAGGATTTAACGGCAGCTTGCATCCATTTTTGTTGCACTACTGCCATCTATTGGATCCTAATTATCTAACAAATTCTCGAAATAATCCCACTGTTTTTTAAAAAACCACAAAATTTTCTTCCTCCCCTCATTACTATTTAACTGATCAACCACTTTTTCAAACTTCAATTCCCTGGTACAGCCTAATTCCAATATTAATAATTTTCTTTCATTTTCATATTTTCTACAACAAATAAAAACATGTTCCATTGTTTCTACAGAATCACACCAAATACATAAACCAGTAGGATGTTTCCCCATCTTATAAAGAGTTCCATTTAATAAACTATGCCCGGTTCTTATTCGAGTTATAATTACCTCTACCTTTCTATTTAACCCTCTAACCCTTTCTACATCAACTGTATTTTGAAATCTGTGTAAATGCCTTCCATTTATTTCATTATCCCACCTAATTTTCCATATCTTTTTACTTTCTCTCCAAGCTATACTTTTCCCCTCTGATTTCGATAGCTTTACTAACATATCAATTTCTTCTTTTTTACTAGCCTCCTTAGCCAACCTATCTGCTCTTTCATTACCTAAAATACCTACATGAGCAGGAGTCCAAAATAATATTACCTTTTTATTTTGATCACATATTCTATGATGAACAGCCATAACTTCATATAATATATTTTGATGATTACTTGAACATCCCTTTTCAATACTCATCAAAGCAGATAGTGAATCACTACAAATTATAAATGTATTTTCTTTACTATCCTCCACCCATTCTAAAGCTAATAATATAGCACACATTTCTACTGCATAGATACTCAAGTAATCAGATGTTCTTTTTGAAATCTTTGTATATAAATCTAGAATCACTACTGCTGCACTTGTTACTTTGTTTTTAGGATCTTTTGAAACATCAGTATAAATCTGTACATAATCATTATATTTATTTTGTATTTGATGATAAAACTCTTGGCACATATCTATCATCTTTTTCCCCTGAATATCTAATAGTGTCTTGTCTACATTAATATATTTCCATGACCATGCTGGTCTCACAGGCCATACTACTGTTTGACTGAATTCTTTGTCAAATACATTAAATGTTTTTGCTCTATCATCTCCCACCCACCCAAAACTATTACTTTTCCCTTTTCCTCTCTCCCAACAATGTTGCAACACTTTCTTAACTGGGTGATCTTCATTTTGTCCTTTTAAACTTATCCAATAATTTACCATGATCTGCTGTCTTCTAATACATAATGGCATCTCTCCTGACTCTACTTGTAATGCACATACTGGAGTAGATTTAACTGCCCCTAAGCAAATTCTCAAAGCTCTTGCTTGAATAATATCCAATTTGTTTAACCTAGTTTTGCTTGCTGATCCATACACCACACTCCCATAATCTATTCTAGATCGAATAATGACACATAAATATTTTTAAGTGATTCAAGTTTGCACCCCATGTCAATCCTGTCAAGCACCTCATAATGTTATAAACCTTTTTACTTTTTTCCATAATGTGATCTATATGATTTTCCCAAGTTAGTTTCTTATCAAAGACTACTCCCAAAAAACGAAAACTATCAACCGTTTCTAATTCTTTTCCATATAAATATAATTTTTTATCAATTCTAACTTTCTTATTTGTAAAGAACATTACTTTTGTCTTCTCAATTGAAAATTTAAAACCCCACTCAATTCCCCACTTACCTACTATATCTATACCTTCCTGAAGTTTTAAAATAAGATGTTCTATATTTCTTCCCCTTTTCCATAATGCTCCATCATCAGCAAATAGTGATTTCCCAAAACTAACTGGTATTTCATTAAAAATATCATTTATCATCACCGAGAATAATGTTGGACTTATCACACTTCCTTGAGGAGTTCCATTTTCTATTTGACACGATTTTGAAACATGAGAACCTATTTTAACTTGGATATTTCTATCACATAAAAAATCCCATATCCAGTTAAACATACTCCCTCCTATTCCTATCTGGTGTAGTTTAATCATTAATCCTTCTCTCCATAACATGTCATATGCTTTTTCCACATCAAAAAATACAGCCACAGCAGTTTCCTTATTAATTTGAGCTTTTCTAATATCATCTTCTAAACACAATACTGGATCCATTGTTCCTCTCCCTCTACGAAAGCCACTCTGATACGGAGCAATTATATTCCTTGATTCCAAATACTGTACTAACCTCTCATTCACCATCCTTTCCATCAGCTTACATATATTAGATGTTAAAGCAATCGGCCTATAGTTTTCAGGATTACTATGATCTTTCCCAGGTTTCTTTATCGGAATAACAACCGCTTCTTTCCATTCACTAGGTATTCTTCCCTCTTTCCAAATCTTATTATACAAATTTAATATCTTCTTCAAAACATCATCACTCACATGTCTTAGCATAATATAGCATACTTCATCTTTACCTGGAGCACTATTTCTTGTTCTACCCAAAGCTCTTTTCAATTCTCCAATAGAGAAATGTTCGTTCATCAATTCATCCTTAATAATTTCCTTTCTTCTTAAAATTCCACCATTTTCTCTTTTAGTTTTCTCTCTCCCCTTTATTTCTTTATCTGATCATTTTTTCCCTATGAATCTCCATAAATGTGCTTACTAAAATATCAGCTTTTTCCCTGTCATTTATTGCTATTATACTGTTTCTATTTAATATTGGATAACTCCATTCTCTTCTATCTCCCCCCATTTTTTTGATCATTCCCCAAACTTCCCCAATCTTTGTACTATTACCAATTTTGTCACAAAAATTTCTCCAATATATCCTTTTTGCTGTTCTTATTGTTTTCCTTACTTTAGCCTGTGATTTTTATATTCGATCAAATGTTGAAAATTATGAGACTTTTTAACCAGTTTAAATGCTTTATTTCTTTCTTTGACCACTGTTCTACACTCTTCATTCCACCATGGAACTAATTTCCTCCTATTCTTCCCTGATGTTTTTGGAATAGACCTTTCAGCAGCTTCTAATATACCCTGACTAATCTCACGACTCATATTTTCTATACTCAAATCATTTTTTATATTTGATATCTTACTCTCACATAAGTTATTAAATTTTTCCCAATTTGCTTTCCTAAATATCCACTTCCCTCCTAACATTTCAAGATTCTGCACCTGACCCATCCTTATTTTACTGACTATAATGTAATGATCACTACCAAAGGATTTATTTTCAACTTGCCAATCACATAATGGAGCTAAACAACTGGAAACAAATGTTAAATCCACTACAGATTCCTTACCTGAATTAATATCAATTCTTGTCTTTTCACCATTATTCAAAAAACACCAAAAGAAGATTTCATTTTTACATCATTTTATGCAAGTTAAATGGAAAACTTCAGAGCGACCTGGTGACATTTTTTGTGAGAAAATAGTTTCTGTTGTAAGCTTTCCCCTCCTTTTATTGCATCTCCGTCATCATCGTCATCATCATCATCATCTTACTTGAAAAATCAGCCAGTCCGTTCATGCGCCTGGTCCACAGTAGTAAAGTCAGATAGAAGAGGCTGTGGCTCCAGTCCAGTCCGTGGAAAGGACGCGTCCAGCTCATGACTCGCATCCCCTGCCCCTCTTCTCATACTAATGAGGCTCGTTGAATTCAGTCTTGTTGTAGGCCTACTTAATGAAAAACCCAAACAGGAAGGTGAGGGCCAGCCAGCACGCATGAGGGGCCCCACTTGTGTTTGATGTGGCTACATGGGTAATGAGTGGGCATGGGTTTTATCTGGGCGATCTGCATGGGACACATATGGTTAACCTAAAATGAGACCCATATGGGCTGGCCCATATGGGCTAAATGCATGGGCCCTATTCAGCAACTAGGTGGGCTATCTGGGAATGGGATAGTACTGGGCAACACTATGTGGGGCCCATGTGGTTCTAGTATCATGGGCCCAACATGGGAAGCCCATGTGGGCAGACCACATTGAACCTACATGACATCAGCATGGGCTGACCATATATGGGTTAGACCTGGGTGTGGATATGTAGGCCCCAGTCCTTTTTAAGTGGGCTATCTGGGAATGGGACAGAAACGGGCAACACTATATGGGGCCCATGTGGTTTCAGTATTATGGGCCCAACATGGGAAGCCCATGTGGGCAGACCACATTGAACCCACATGACATCAGCATGGGCTGACCTTATATGGGTTAGACCTGGGTGTGGATATGGAGGCCCCAGTCCTTTTTTAAGTGGGCTATCTGGAATGGGATAGTACTGGGCAACAGTATGTGGGGCCCATGTGGTTCTAGTTTCATGGGCCCAACATGGGAAGCCCATGTGGGCTGACCACATTGAACCCACATGACATCAGCATGGGCTGACCATATATGGGTTAGACCTGGGTGTGGATATGTGGGCCCCAGTCCTTTTTTAAGTGGGCTATCTGGGAATGGGATAGTACTGGGCAACAGTATGTGGGGCCCATGTGGTTCTAGTATCATGGGCCCAACATGGGAAGCCCATGTGGGCAGACCACATTGAACCCACATGACATCAGCATGGGCTGACCATATATGGGTTAGACCTGGGTGTGGATATGTAGGCCCCAGTCCTTTTTTAAGTGGGCTATCTGGGAATGGGATAGTACTGGGCAACAGTATATGGGGCCCATGTGGTTTCAGTATCATGGGCCCAACATGGGAAGCCCATGTGGGCAGACCACATTGAACCCACATGACATCATGCGCTGACCATATATGGGTTAGACCTGGGTGTGGATATGTGGGCCCCAGTCCTTTTTTAAGTGGGCTATCTGGGAATGGGATAGTACTGGGCAACAGTATGTGGGGCCCATGTGGTTCTAGTATCATGGGCCCAACATGGGAAGCCCATGTGGGCAGACCACATTGAACCCACATGACATCAGCATGGGCTGACCATATATGGGTTAGACCTGGGTGTGGATATGTAGGCCCCAGTCCTTTTTTAAGTGGGCTATCTGGGAATGGGATAGTACTGGGCAACAGTATATGGGGCCATGTGGTTTCAGTATCATGGGCCCAGCATGGGAAGCCCATGTGGGCAGACCACATTGAACCCACATGACATCAGCATGCGCTGACCATATATGGGTTAGACCTGGGTGTGGATATGTAGGCCCCAGTCCTTTTTTAAGTGGGCTATCTGGGAATGGGATAGTACTGGGCAACAGTATATGGGGCCCATGTGGTTTCAGTATCATGGGCCCAACATGGGAAGCCCATGTGGGCAGACCACATTGAACCCACATGACATCAGCATGGGCTGACCATATATGGGTTAGACCTGGGTGTGGATATGTAGGCCCCAGTCCTTTTTTAAGTGGCTATCTGGGAATGGGATAGTACTGGGCAACAGTATGTGGGGCCCATGTGGTTCTAGTATCATGGGCCCAACATGGGAAGCCCATGTGGGCAGACCACATTGAACCCACATGACATCAGCATGGGCTGACCATATATGGGTTAGACCTGGGTGTGGATATGTAGGCCCCAGTCCTTTTTTAAGTGGGCTATCTGGGAATGGGATAGTACTGGGCAACAGTATATGGGGCCCATGTGGTTTCAGTATCATGGGCCCAACATGGGAAGCCCATGTGGGCAGACCACATTGAACCCACATGACATCAGCATGCGCTGACCATATATGGGTTAGACCTGGGTGTGGATATGGAGCCCCAGTCCTTTTTTAAGTGGGCTATCTGGGAATGGGATAGTACTGGGCAACAGTATATGGGGCCCATGTGGTTTCAGTATCATGGGCCCAACATGGGAAGCCCATGTGGGCAGACCACATTGAACCCACATGACATCAGCATAGGCTGACCATATATGGGTTAGACCTGGGTGTGGATATGTAGGCCCCAGTCCTTTTTTAAGTGGGCTATCTGGGAATGGGATAGTACTGGGCAACAGTATGTGGGGCCCATGTGGTTCTAGTATCATGGGGCCCAACATGGGAAGCCCATGTGGGCAGACCACATTGAACCCACATGACATCAGCATAGGCTGACCATATATGGGTTAGACCTGGGTGTGGATATGTAGGCCCCAGTCCTTTTTTAAGTGGGCTAACTGGGAATGGGATAGAACTGGGCAAACCTATGTGGGGCCCATGTGGTTTCAGTATCATGGGCCCAACATGGGGAGACCATGTGGGCTGACCACACTGAACCCACATGACATGAGCATGGGCTCATGTCATGGGCCCAACATGGGGAGACCATGTGGGCTGACCACACTGAACCCACTGTGGGTTCAGTGTGGCCACAGTGGGTTGACCCATATATGGTCAACCCACTGTGGGTTCAGTGTGGTCAGTACATATCCACGCCCAGGTTGGACCTGGTGTGGATATGTAGACCCCAGTCCTTTTTTAAGTGGGCTAAATGAGACAAAATTGTAGAACAATGTACAGGGGTTGGACAATGAAACTGAAACACCTCTCATTTTAGTGTGGGAGGTTTCATGCCTGAATTGGACTAGCCTGGTGGCCAATCTTCATGAATTGCACATTGCAACAGTAAGAGCAGAGTGTGAAGGTCCAATTAGCAGGGTAAGAGCACAGTTTTGCTCAAAATATTGCAATGCACATAACATTATTTGGGACATACTGGAGTTCAATAGAGGGCAAATTGTTTACCAAGACAGCAAGTCTTTGTGATTATCAAGAGCCACAGTATCCAGGGTAATGTCAGCATACCACCAAGAATGACGAACCACATCTAACAGGATTAACTGTGGATGCAAGACGAAGCTGTCTTAAAGAGATGTTTGGGTGCTAACCCGGATTGTATCCCAAAAACATAAAACCACGGTGCCCAAATCACGGTAGAATTAAATGTGCACCTCAACTCTCCTGTTTCCACCAAAACTGTCCGTCGGGAGCTCCACATGGTCAATATACACAGCCGGGCTGCTATAGCCAAACTTTTGGTCACTCGTATCAATGCCAAACGTCGGTTTCAATGGTGCAAGGAGCGAAATCTTGTGCTGTGGACAATGTGAAACATGTATTGTTCTCTGATGAGTCTACCTTTACTGTTTTCCCCACATCCGGGAGAGTTACGGTGTGGAGAAGCCCCAAAGATGCATTCCAGCCAGAGTGTTGTATGCCAGAGTGAAGCATGGGGGTGGATCATTGATGGTGTGGGCTGCCATATCATGGCATTCCCTTGGCCCCATACTTGTCCAAGACGAATTGATGCTGTATTGGCCTCAAAAGGAGGCCCTACACCACGCTAATAAGTTATTGTGGTCTAAAACCAGGTGTTTCAGTTTCATTGTCCAACCCCTGTAGTTAACCTGTCACTTTCAAATTTTTCACTGTATGTCAAAGCAAATGCTGCAAGAGCAGGATTCTCAAAACTTGGAAATTACCCGAGATGTCAGCATTGTGATCTTTGCCAAGGCAATTACTCAGTGGGCCTTAATGGAGTTGATGTATGGTAGATTGTAGAATTGAATTTTTTCCTTGTAGGAAACCTCGACGATAGTAAAGGTTGGTGACCTTGACCATTGTCGAGGTCTCCAGGACGAAGGTGACCTCGTCTTGGAGATCACCCAAGGATATATTTTGCTGATAGAACAGAACATCCATGTCTTCCTAATGTTTGAACCTAAAACATGTTCACTGTGTGATATCTATGCCTGGCTCATTTACAAACACTAGGCTTCCAGAGGACCAGGATATTAAAACATTAAAAATAATTCTACAATGCTTTATTTTTTTTAAACAGTTCAGTATTGCTCTAGCCACACTTTGAACCCTTAACATTTTTTCATGTTATTATTTTATGCTAGAACAGTCCAGTCCAGTCTCCAAGCCAGTACGCATGAGTGGGCCCCCTTGGGTTTGTAGTAGGCCATATGGGTAATGAGTGGTCATGGGTTTATCTGGGCAAACCTCCTGGGACACATATGGTTAACTAAAATGGGACCCCTATGGGCTGGCCCATTTGGGCTAAATGTATGGGCCCTATTCAGCAACAATGTGGGCTAACTGGAAATGGGACAGAAATGGGCAACACTATTTGGGGCCCATGTGGTTTCAGTATCATGGGCCCCACATGAAAGCCCAATGTGGGCTGTCCACATTAAACTAACATGACATGAGCATGGGCTAACCATACATGGGTTGGACCTGGGCAGGAAAATGTAGCCCCTAGTACTTTTTTTCATGGTCTAAATGGGACAAAATTGTAGAACATTTTAATCGACAATGTGGTTACCCTGTCACTTTCAAACTTTTCACTGTATGTCAAAGCAAAAGCCAGTTCAGTATTGCTCTTGCTACACTTTGAACCCCTAACTTTTTTTTCATTTTATTATTGCAGTCTGAATGTCTTAAAACATTTTTTGAAATAATCTGTTTGAAATATATACGTAAACTCATATTCTGGTGCTTACTCAAAATTAAGCACAGAGTGGTCATGGTTGAGCTTTAGTCCTTGTTTTATTTTTAATAATAATAATAACTTTTTATTTTATTTTTATTATTATTTTTTATCAAAGACATCCATAGAGTTTACTGCAGCCTGTTCGCAGCAAGATTTAAATTTTTATTTGGACAAATAGTTCAGATCAGACCATTGTGAAAAATATCACAAAATGTTTAGAAAATAAACAAAACTCATTAGCAAGTGAGAGACAAGAGTAAAATTTTGAGCATCTGTTTTTCATATATTTGCAAACATTTTCCAAGTCATCAGTATAAATAAAAATAAAAAATAAAAAAACGTAACATTTCTGTTAATGATTCATTTGGTTCCAATTACCTTTTTGTTCATTGTTTGCTCTGAGGCACCGTTGCCAATAAAGGTTGGTGAATTGAAGTACCGGTAGGCACTTTACACATCCACTGAAGAAAATAGTTCCAAAACATATTTGAATAAGGAGGACAACGAAATGTATTTTATTTACATTGAGAACTTTTGCTACATCGGTTTTACATTTGTTAAACCGATGTAGCACTCTCAAAAATTAATCTTGTGTTTCTTGGAAAACGTAAAATGACCCGCGGATGGATATGGGGTTTCAAAATCAAGCCTGTTCTCTTCATCAGTCCGTTGGCGCGGAGTCCTGCCGGCTGATCTACGAAGAATCTGTAAGTACATTTCTTCTGTTTTACCTAGTACCAAATTTTAGGGAGAGATTTTAAATCGCTTGTTAAAAAAAATTGTTGCTCGTAACAAATCGGACGACAGTATCCCAAAAGAGGCTTAATTGTTATTGTTATTTTTGCTTTTCTTTAGGGTGATACTTTTCTGATATTGCTAACACACACAGCTACACACAATAAGCAGATTTTAGTGCAGACCGATTTCAAACGCAGCGTTGTGGGCCAAACATTTTCAAATACCGCCGCCATTCTATTTGTTGAGCTGCCATTGGTTCATTTGAGCGCCAACGAGGCAGAATGAAATCGGTTCACTGAAGAATCTATGTTGCTAGCAGAGGTTGTTACAAAGTGTCTGGACACAATAAACATTTGTATGATTTAAAAAGAGTAACTATTGTGCTTTCATTCTATGTACTGGGCTTTTAATAATCTTTCTCACAGTCACATCAGCATGCATGGGTGGGTCTCATGTATGGATTCAGGCTGGTTTGGCTGGGACCCATGCAAGATTATTATTGTCGTTTTTTTCAATAAAACTGCATTGAATCGTTTAGCTTTGGGCTATATAGGTAATGATAAGAGGGCATGGGTTTTATCTGGGCCAACTGCGTGAGGCTCAAAAGGTTAACCGAAATGGGACTCATATTGTTGGCTCAATTGGGTTAAATGTATGGGCCCAATTCAGCATTAACGTGGGCTAACTGGGCATGGGACAGAAATGGGAACACTATATGGGGCCCATGTGGTTTCAGTATATTGGGCCTAAAGGTTTTTTGTAAATAGGATGAAGGCATTGTAGTTCATATTTTTAAATTCTTTTTTTAATTGTTGTGTGACACTTTAAAGCGTTTTGTTATGTCATAGTTTATTTCAATCTGCCGCTATTGTGTTGGTCTTCTAGAGTAGTCATCAGTGTCAGGGTTCCTGTGTGTGTATGTGAGTGTCGCATCTTATTTCAGCGAGGATCTTTGTGAGGAGCCCGTGGAGCTTGGCACAGGTGGAGGAGCAGCAGAATCTTCAGTCTACGCTAGATTGACTGAAGATTCTACTGGTGTATGCTAGATGGTTGCATACACCGGTAGTCACTCTGGCCTCTCCTGTTGTGAACAGTTTCTGAGAACGTTTCTGTGTCTACTAGAAGTCACCTGGTCTCTGTGTTTGTTCGATCCTAGGGGTTTTGTCGCCTCATTCGAGAACTCACCAGTGAATACCTGCCTGCTCGCTCCGCCGATTCCACTGCCTCCACTCCACCCTTCGAGCTTCCAGCTCTCTTCCATTCCCACCTCGCATTTACCTTCGGAACCGCTGCACACCCTCTCTCAGGAACCTGGCATCTCACACCCACGCCTCGAAAGACCCGCACCGAAGTAAGCCTGTTCCTGTTTCCCCTCCGATCACTCATTCTAAGCCCGTCATAACTAAGTTCTCGTTTCAGGCCAACCTGGTCGAGTGGTCCTCACCCTTCCGCTGATGTCCGGGAAATAGATTTATTTTGTCCTGTTTGTAAATAAATCACTCACTCATCCCTATCCAACGTGTGGTTACTGCATGTGGGTCCGTAAATTGAAACCCATCATGTCAATCAGTGGCCAAGCCTGAAACAAATCTTGAAAGATGAGAAATTCTTTTGATATTTTTGCAATATTTAGCTAGCAGTTATGTGAAATGTACTTATATTTAATTGTAGCTCTAATTTTTTTATATGTGCAATGTTTTAGGCTTTATTAGTTACATTTATAGTGATTTTCTAAACTTCTCTTAAGAGTAATACTACTGTCTTAGTCCTGTCACGTTAACAAAGAAATTAGGATAATTGCAAAACTGTTCAGTGTTTACAATATAAGGCTTCAGTAGTTAATCTATACAAAGGCTGTTTTGCCTTAATTTTTTTATTTTTTGAAAAGTCTAAATGTTATATTGCACTAATAAAATATATATTTTGCAGGCTTCAAGAGGATCAGCGTGTGAAGATCACTTTATAATGATTTGAAAAAGGTAGATTAATATGTTAGTAAAATTAAGCACATAAGAGTGATATAATGACAAACTGATGAACAAAAACAAAATGTTGTCCTGTTATTGTCATTGTACTTAAGGTTGCCATGGCTACAGAAATTGGAGGAGCATCCTTAGATGACAATACAACCAGCTGTGCGATTCCTCATGTCCCATGAACTGGAAGTCCAGTTCAACCTTTTTGGCCAACATTGGAAACAAGCTCTTGGACCTGCGTCTCTTTGATGTTTTGTATGGTAAATATCAGTTTTTATTGTCAGAGTAACTTTTTTTTTTCACTTTTCTTTCTTAAACATATGTTAATTTATTAACATATGTTTAACATATGTTTTATGCTTTTGTTTGTTATTTTTAGTAATGTTTTTAGGTTAAAAATTGAGTCTTCATTTTTGGTTTTATTTGAACAGTATTCTTTCACTGTTGTTAAGAACTTAAAAATTTGAAGGTAATATTGTTTGCATTTCAAACAATATTAAAATAACCACAAAACCACGATAGAACCTAGTAGTTTGATTTATATAGATGGATATATTTTAAATTTACAGTAAGAATATAGTTTCTGTACATAATAATGATGACTCAAGAGTCCTTTTGATTATGGCATATCTCTGCAAGCATTTTTGCCCCATGAAGGGGGAGATGCAAATCTCATGAATGTTACATTGTGCTAAAATGAAACACTAATACAATTTCTACCTTTGCTTGTTATTTCAGGAGACTTAAAAGAAATTATCCATCTACAGAATCACACAAGCATACAGCAAAGACTCTCGAAGTGGTTTACTGGAGCCCGAGTGGAAGTGGAAATAGACTAGAGAGACTGCCAGTTTCAAACTCAGGTTGGGGAGGTCTTTCAAGATGGACAGTTTCAGTAAAGTATGAGAGATTTCAAATTTAAGCATGCATATGGCAT
The DNA here is from genome assembly GCF_027474105.1 of Poeciliopsis prolifica. NCBI lineage: Eukaryota > Metazoa > Chordata > Actinopteri > Cyprinodontiformes > Poeciliidae > Poeciliopsis > Poeciliopsis prolifica. The sequence continues at coordinate 6,377,635 of NW_026562408.1, forward strand.
GTAGGTTATTTTTAAAAATGTTTGACAAAAATGTATTGTGAAAGATCTATATAGGTGTGTATATTCACATTGTGTGTATCAATGTGAATATACGTGTATAAAGTTATATAGATAGTATTTAGATGTATACATTTATAGACCTGTAGGAAAATATGTAGGTGTCTTTATTTGTGTGCATCTATAGATATATATTATAGATCTGTTTATAACGTTTGTTATAGTAAACTAGCTTCTGTTATTTTTCAAAGATGTCGTGAATAATTGCAGATTTCTTTTGTGGCACCATTCCCTGAGTATTAATGAAGTTCTAATAATTGCTGTAGTGAGGTAAAAAATAACTCCTGACAATATTTTAAATTACTAAATAAAAGCCTTGAGCAAAATAAATTTTCATCTCTTTTTTTTTATTTTTTATTTGAACACGTTTTAAGCTAGACTTTGGATTGTTGATCAAGATTGCATATCTATGAATGTAATTCACATCCAGGTTAGATGAGAATTGTTCCTACAGGATTAAGGCATCTGGGTCCCGCTGAAAGCCCAGTCAGCACCCATTGAAATCAACCTGGGCAAACCCATGTGGGGCCACCATGGAAACCGTGGACAAACCCACTTGTTACCCTATTCTAGCCCAGTTCAGACCCAATTGGGACCCAGGTAAATATTCCTGACAGCACCCTAGTGGGCCACAGATGACCTCATGTAAGTTAACCACATGGGCCCCACTGAAAACCCAGTCAGCACCCATTGAAATCAACCTGGGCAAACCATGTGGGGCCACGATGGAAACCGTGGACAAACCCACTTGTTACCCATATTCTAGCCCAGTTCAGACCCAATTGGGACCCACGTAAATATTCTTGACAGCACCCTAGTGGGCCACAGATGGGCCTCATGTGAGTTAACCATGTGGGACCCACTGAAAACCCAGTCAGCACCCATTAAAATCTACTTGGGCAAACCATGTGGGGCCACCATGGAAACCGTGGACAAACCCTTTTGGGACCCATATTGCCTGCCCACTTATATCCCATATGGGGCCCACCTAGGTGTGCTGGCTGGGAAGATCCCGCAAGGCCGCGGCGTTCGGCTGCATCTCTCTAACTCCAATAAAGAAAGTCGGTCGCTCACACAAAGTCATCCAGCTGTCCTCCCTGAGAGCCAGAAAATACCCCGGACGCTGAGACGCAGATCAGCAGCTCCAGTGTTTCTGTCGTAGAGAAGCAGCGGCTGTCTGGCTGCGGCGATGGACCACAGAGGAAATAGCAGCTGCGCAACAAGTTGCTCACAGGTGACGGACGAGGTGATCAATCCGATTCATGGCAACAATCGAGTCTTCCTGCGCGGATTTGTGAATGGATAGCACCATGTGGGAACTGGGAGCGATTTACAGTAACAGCTGAGTGGGAATCATGGAGTGGGAGTGGCACATAAAACTATTTTAAAGGGAACACGGGCAGCTCGCGCTAGAGTGACGCATGATTTCCCCCCCCCCCTCTTTATCCCTCCAGAAGGCGCATACATACTTCCTAGGCTTCCCTCTCTTTGACTTTCTTATTTTACGTCTTCCTTCACATTTCAGGCACAATTTTTACAAAAACACACAGTCACAGTTTGATATTTATGTTTGCTTCTAAATTGTACTGTACAAAAGTTTCAACAACTTCCAATTCCTTTATGCTTTGCCTCTTGCAATACTTTAAAATGGTTTTCAACGATTTACTGGATCTCTTAGTTGTTCTTTGGACTTTTACGATCATTATCTGTGCATCTATATGACCACAGCACTGTATAGTATGGGTTAAAGTTAACCAGTAGTCTGGTCTGCAACTGACTATTGTATGGAATGCATTTGTAAAATATTTAGAAAAACATTTTTTATTCCTTTCCCAACCATTCACCACCTTGTGTTTGTTACATACAATCTCATTTGTATCATGCACGTGTGATTGTACTGTGACAAAACAAATTATTTCATTGGATTGAAAGAAAAAAAAACCCTGGATTTTATGTTTTACTAAGTGGGCTGATCAAAAGATGAGCAAATAACCCACACTGAGAAAACTAATTTCCAAATTGTGCAACTCATCCCTATTTGTCCCAGTTTTAACCACAAATGCATAAATATCAAATTCAACATCCAACAATTCATCCTTCTAATTTGTCTTTTTTTCCCATATTTTTGATATAACTGTCTCAATCTTGTGAAAATAAGTACAAAACAAGAGCCTACATCAAATCAAAAAATTCAGAAAGAAGCATAGCTTATGGCAATTTACTTAAATGAAAGAAGACATTCTGGTTGCTTAGAAAAACAGATGTAAACAAATGTAATATGTGTTCTTTTTCATTCACACAAATTACATCTAGGGTTCTGTTTAACTTAGATGCAATAGAAGATAGAACTGCAAAAAGTGTTTGATGAACAGAGCTAACCTGCCAACCTTCCAGGAAGAAAATGAATGTGAATTTAAAGAAATACAGCAGATTAAAAAATTGTAGTTATCCCAATTCACTTAAAACGATTTAACGGTTCAAATTAAATGTTTATTTCAATATATAAAGTGCAGCTGTAGTAATCAGTTATTGTTTTCGCAACAATTTGTATTTACGTCATGATTAAACCTCCATTTTCAGAACAGAACCAACAACCTAAATACTCTTTTTTATGCTGTTGTTGCAAATGGAAAAATAATTGAATAAATGAAAGTTGAGTAGATATGGTTTTCTTTTTCTGTAAAACTTAATAAATAAATAAATAGCTGCCATTTAAGTCTAAAAACCAGACCAGTCAAGTTTAGCATTAGAGACAAATTTGTTCTTCTAATGAGGTTTGAAAAGGAAAACATTTCATTACAACTGGATTCTTTACTGTCCACTGATGACCGGCCCACACTTAAAACATTTTAACTAATTCAACTGGAATTTAAGACAATTTATATGATTTGTGTTCTGTCTCTAAAGGCCATATTATTTGTTTCAACATTTTTCTTTGTCCACACTGTAAAATGTAATAAGTTCACTTTACTTAAAAAAAGTTAGGAAACCGATTGCCTCAAAATCTCCAAGTAAAGTAGCTAATTCATTATAAGGTGTTATAGCTATAAATGTTTACACCACTCAGATAATGGCAGTAAACCTGATTTTGATTAACTCAAAATCATTAGTAAAGTTGACTATAAAATGTCAATTATGACTACTACAATTTATGAGTTATGTCAATTAAGCAATACTCATAAAAATAAGTTATGCTTACACATTTAAGCGTTCACATTACTTGGAAAATATAGGTAAACAGAGTCACCCAGGAGTAAAACAAATGTAACCTTTTTGAATAAATTGCCAGATTGTTTCTTTTTTTAAAAACTGTTGGTATTCTAACCAAATGGTTCTTTTCATCCAAGCTGGGGGGCCCAGTGGGAAACACTGCTCTCTAGTAAGCATCTGTGGCCACTCCATGGTAACGGCTCAGTCTCCATGTCAGACTGCAGATCAGGTCCTACACCAGTCAAGCTGACAGAAACCGTTGAGGTGTCCAGGCTCTGCTCCACTCCAGAGGACAGAAACCGACAGGCAGAGAAACGCTGAGGGGATATTTTACATGCAGACAGAACAGACTGATTCTAATGTCTGCTTTTGCTTCAGGCACAAAGTGCTCCACCGTTAATTCCATGTGACATTATACCCCAAAGCCAGTACCATTTTATTGTGAATCTCTAAAGGTTTCCTTTACCTTTAGACTTGTTGGCCAGACATTGAAGAAATTACATTAAAGCAAATGGGTGTAAAAAATACTGAGGTTTTGAGAAGAAAATCCAAGAAGTATGGAAGAGGAAAACTTATTTGGATCCCAGAAGGGCTGAGAAATGATAAGCAGCTGGACAAAAATACATTTACAAAAACAAAACAAAGAACTTGCATTTGATGAGGTTGTCCACACAGATTGAAAGTTGTTTGGATATAATCTGTGAGAACTATTTTTTACAACTCTTAAGACCAACCCCTTAATTAGATTGCTGCGATCAGAGAGGAAAAGCCAAACATTGCATTAGTGTTGCAGATGTTTGAAACAAACAGGAAGGCGTGGAGAGAGACTAAACATTCAGGTACACATTAGCAGTATATTATTTTATCATAAAATAAAAAAGCTAAAAATCATATCAGAAATTTTACCCATTTCTAGACACTGACAAGCATGCAAACAATGTTTTTGTTGGTAAACATACAAAACAAAATAAGTTAGTTATGCAGGTTGTACAATATAAAAATGTTCAAGGTGTATGAACTAATAGGGATACTCTGTGAGCTTTTTAGGAGTGTCCAAAATCTCTGAAATATTTAACCTATATTTAAATAAGGTTCCAAAGCTAAGGAGGAAAGAAGCAAGAAGTATCCTTTCAGGTGACCCAAAATACCTCAAACCACTTTTCATTTAACATTAATGATGAAGGCAGGTAAAGGTAGAAAAGAAGAAGAAAAAATATGACTGCAAAAACTTTATTTTTAAAGAAAGGACTGCGCAACATCCAACTTCATCAACTACAATTTCTTCATTGTCTCCAGTTTGGAATCGAGTGCAACCTGAAAAATGAACGAAAGAAAAAGTAATTAAAATGACAAACGAGCAAAAAATGGCATCTTGTATGTTATAAAACCAAATATTTAAAGACTCACTAGTTCTCTTTTTGCTTCTTCTATCTTCACTTGTGCAAGAGATGGGCTCTGAAGGTTTAGAATAAAAAAACAACAACACACATTTCAAGATTAAATTCACAAACTTAATCCTTAAATAAATTAGATTGAATGATTTTTTCTTTTCAAAGGACAAAACAGGAAACGTGATCACCCCTTTTGTTGGAAAAGTAATGAAGTCTGAAAAACTAGAAAACAAACGTACCGGACTCTGGTCCATGTACGACTCCAGCTTCTTTTTCAGGAGGATTATTTCGTTTTGCAGTGCCCTGAGTTCCTGCAGGGAGAAAAATAAGATGACATGTTTCAAACCCTGAATGCAGACAAAGTAAAGCTTCTATCCCCATGGCAATGAATGTGGTGAAAATGCTGAAATACCTCAGAAAGCTGCACAATGGCCTGGTGGGTGATAGACTTGTCCATGTTCCTGGATAAGCTGAGCCTGCAGGATTAGCAGAGCAGAATAAAGTGACTAATACAAGACAAACAACAAACTAACAAACTAAACACTGTTTCTGTTTTAAACAAGAGGCAGACGACATTGCAACTAGGTAAACAGAAATTAAACTGTTTGGTCATTTACAGGAAAAAATAATATGTTTTTTTTTTAATGAAGCTTCTTTCTAAATCTGAGCAGCAGCTTCTTATCTTGACGTATACACATTAGAAATTTTTTTCTGAGTCTAAATGTGGAGAAGTTAATCATATTTTGTCAAGAGTCAAGTAGGTTACCATCTGTAGATAATGCGTTTTGCTGTTTAAATCACAAAATGGCCTATAAATGATCCCACTTAGTACCTCAGCATCTATGCAATAATCCCAAATTATAAAGAGGAATATGCTGCAACATACCTCCAACCTCTGCTGTCTGATACGGAGCTCTTGAGTCTTGGCCGTCACAAAGTCCACGTTGAGCAGCCTCTCCTCTTCTTTTGCACTCTCCACTGCTTGAGATTTGGTAGTTTTGTCGATATCCCTGTCAATGAAGACCGCCAATGTGTACATGTGTAAACCCAGCCTTCTAATCAAACTTAACTGGCACACTTTTAATCGCTCGCTTCACGCCTTATTCTTACTCTTGTAGGTTTCCCCGCAGCACCAGAATTGAACCGAGTCTTTTTTGGAGTGCCCTTAGTTCCCTTTCGAGTTTTCTGTTTGACTTCTCGACTTCCAGAAGATCATCGGTGAGATTGTTGATTGCTGGCATGAAGCTACAAACGAACAAAAGTAAAACAACCATATATTCTGATCAATGAAATACAAAGCCACAGAAAATTACCTGGTCAGTGATGTGTCTTTCACTCGCAGCACCATAGCATTGTCCACTAAAGCAGACACGTAGTTTGCAGTCGGCTCTGACAAGCTTGCCCCAGACAAGCCGACACCGTGCAGAAGAACATCCTCAAGGTGAGCAGCTAGGGGGGATGGGATTAGTGAAATACAGTTTTTTGAAAAACATTGAAAACCAGACAAAAGAGTTCTTATGTGTTTATTATTTTGAAACTCCATACAATTTCTAAACTCAGATTTCTATTTTCCCTCCAATTTAATAACAATTTCGACATCTGAGCACAAAATATTCACCTTAAATACTTCAATAGTAGTCGTTAATGTCGTTTAGTGGAGTGATATAGAGACTATTTGGAGATTGTCTCTATACTACAACAAAATATAAAACCACACCTATATCTTAAGCCATAAAAAAATATTTACTTCAGTTTCTATTAGTTTCGACATGTGCAAAACATGCCATTCGGCAAATCTAAACACTTTAGATCAATTCAGCCTTTCCGATCCAAGTGTTTTAATGCATCATCTGTTCTGCCTGCTGTATGTGCCTCACCGTCAGCCTGATACTCTGATGTTTTCTGCTTGTAGTCTTCTATGAGGAGAGCAGTATCACTGCAGCGGGCTTCACTGGACTGAGCCAGCTGATACAGTATGTCCACAGTCCTGGTGTTCACCTCAAATAATGGCACTGGCTGATCCCCAAACACTCCCTCCAACCAGCTGTTCACCTGTAGAAGAGACAGACAAATAAGACAATATCAGCAATGCGGCTGGCGCATTAATGTGTGTTTACTGGAGTCAAAGAGTTACCTTCCTCAGCTTTTCACACATGATCACAGAGAAGGCATGAAAAACATAGACAGTCACTACAGAAACGTAAAACGCCGTGTGTTTTATAGCCCCTCCAATTAACTTCATCTTCTTCTTTAGGATTTAACGGCAGCTTGCATCCATTTTTGTTGCACTACTGCCATCTATTGGATCCTAATTATCTAACAAATTCTCGAAATAATCCCACTGTTTTTTAAAAAACCACAAAATTTTCTTCCTCCCCTCATTACTATTTAACTGATCAACCACTTTTTCAAACTTCAATTCCCTGGTACAGCCTAATTCCAATATTAATAATTTTCTTTCATTTTCATATTTTCTACAACAAATAAAACATGTTCCATTGTTTCTACAGAATCACACCAAATACATAAACCAGTAGGATGTTTCCCCATCTTATAAAGAGTTCCATTTAATAAACTATGCCCGGTTCTTATTCGAGTTATAATTACCTCTACCTTTCTATTTAACCCTCTAACCCTTTCTACATCAACTGTATTTTGAAATCTGTGTAAATGCCTTCCATTTATTTCATTATCCCACCTAATTTTCCATATCTTTTTACTTTCTCTCCAAGCTATACTTTTCCCCTCTGATTTCGATAGCTTTACTAACATATCAATTTCTTCTTTTTTACTAGCCTCCTTAGCCAACCTATCTGCTCTTTCATTACCTAAAATACCTACATGAGCAGGAGTCCAAAATAATATTACCTTTTTATTTTGATCACATATTCTATGATGAACAGCCATAACTTCATATAATATATTTTGATGATTACTTGAACATCCCTTTTCAATACTCATCAAAGCAGATAGTGAATCACTACAAATTATAAATGTATTTTCTTTACTATCCTCCACCCATTCTAAAGCTAATAATATAGCACACATTTCTACTGCATAGATACTCAAGTAATCAGATGTTCTTTTTGAAATCTTTGTATATAAATCTAGAATCACTACTGCTGCACTTGTTACTTTGTTTTTAGGATCTTTTGAAACATCAGTATAAATCTGTACATAATCATTATATTTATTTTGTATTTGATGATAAAACTCTTGGCACATATCTATCATCTTTTTCCCCTGAATATCTAATAGTGTCTTGTCTACATTAATATATTTCCATGACCATGCTGGTCTCACAGGCCATACTACTGTTTGACTGAATTCTTTGTCAAATACATTAAATGTTTTTGCTCTATCATCTCCCACCCACCCAAAACTATTACTTTTCCCTTTTCCTCTCTCCCAACAATGTTGCAACACTTTCTTAACTGGGTGATCTTCATTTTGTCCTTTTAAACTTATCCAATAATTTACCATGATCTGCTGTCTTCTAATACATAATGGCATCTCTCCTGACTCTACTTGTAATGCACATACTGGAGTAGATTTAACTGCCCCTAAGCAAATTCTCAAAGCTCTTGCTTGAATAATATCCAATTTGTTTAACCTAGTTTTGCTTGCTGATCCATACACCACACTCCCATAATCTATTCTAGATCGAATTAATGACACATAAATATTTTTAAGTGATTCATAGTTTGTACCCCATGTCAATCCTGTCAAGCACCTCATAATGTTAAGAACCTTTTTACTTTTTTCCATAATGTGATCTATATGATTTTCCCAAGTTAGTTTCTTATCAAAGACTACTCCCAAAAAACGAAAACTATCAACCGTTTCTAATTCTTTTCCATATAAATATAATTTTTTATCAATTCTAACTTTCTTATTTGTAAAGAACATTACTTTTGTCTTCTCAATTGAAAATTTAAAACCCCACTCAATTCCCCACTTACCTACTATATCTATACCTTCCTGAAGTTTTAAAATAAGATGTTCTATATTTCTTCCCCTTTTCCATAATGCTCCATCATCAGCAAATAGTGATTTCCCAAAACTAACTGGTATTTCATTAAAAATATCATTTATCATCACCGAGAATAATGTTGGACTTATCACACTTCCTTGAGGAGTTCCATTTTCTATTTGACACGATTTTGAAACATGAGAACCTATTTTAACTTGGATATTTCTATCACATAAAAAATCCCATATCCAGTTAAACATACTCCCTCCTATTCCTATCTGGTGTAGTTTAATCATTAATCCTTCTCTCCATAACATGTCATATGCTTTTTCCACATCAAAAAATACAGCCACAACAGTTTCCTTATTAATTTGAGCTTTTCTAATATCATCTTCTAAACACAATACTGGATCCATTGTTCCTCTCCCTCTACGAAAGCCACTCTGATACGGAGCAATTATATTCCTTGATTCCAAATACTGTACTAACCTCTCATTCACCATCCTTTCCATCAGCTTACATATATTAGATGTTAAAGCAATCGGCCTATAGTTTTCAGGATTACTATGATCTTTCCCAGGTTTCTTTATCGGAATAACAACCGCTTCTTTCCATTCACTAGGTATTCTTCCCTCTTTCCAAATCTTATTATACAAATTTAATATCTTCTTCAAAACATCATCACTCACATGTCTTAGCATAATATAGCATACTTCATCTTTACCTGGAGCACTATTTCTTGTTCTACCCAAAGCTCTTTTCAATTCTCCAATAGAGAAATGTTCGTTCATCAATTCATCCTTAATAATTTCCTTTCTTCTTAAAATTCCACCATTTTCTCTTTTAGTTTTCTCTCTCCCCTTTATTTCTTTATCTGATCATTTTTTCCCACTATGAATCTCCATAAATGTGCTTACTAAAATATCAGCTTTTTCCCTGTCATTTATTGCTATTATACTGTTTCTATTTAATATTGGATAACTCCATTCTCTTCTATCTCCCCCCATTTTTTTGATCATTCCCCAAACTTCCCCAATCTTTGTACTATTACCAATTTTGTCACAAAAATTTCTCCAATATATCCTTTTTGCTGTTCTTATTGTTTTCCTTAATTTAGCCTGTGATTTTTATATTCGATCAAATGTTGAAAATTATGAGACTTTTTAACCAGTTTAAATGCTTTATTTCTTTCTTTGACCACTGTTCTACACTCTTCATTCCACCATGGAACTAATTTCCTCCTATTCTTCCCTGATGTTTTTGGAATAGACCTTTCAGCAGCTTCTAATATACCCTGACTAATCTCACGACTCATATTTTCTACACTCAAATCATTTTTTATATTTGATATCTTACTCTCACATAAGTTATTAAATTTTTCCCAATTTGCTTTCCTAAATATCCACTTCCCTCCTAACATTTCAAGATTCTGCACCTGACCCATCCTTATTTTACTGACTATAATGTAATGATCACTACCAAAGGATTTATTTTCAACTTGCCAATCACATAATGGAGCTAAACAACTGGAAACAAATGTTAAATCCACTACAGATTCCTTACCTGAATTAATATCAATTCTTGTCTTTTCACCATTATTCAAAAAACACCAAAAGAAGATTTCATTTTTACATCATTTTATGCAAGTTAAATGGAAAACTTCAGAGCGACCTGGTGACATTTTTTGTGAGAAAATAGTTTCTGTTGTAAGCTTTCCCCTCCTTTTATTGCATCTCCGTCATCATCGTCATCATCATCATCATCTTACTTGAAAAATCAGCCAGTCCGTTCATGCGCCTGGTCCACAGTAGTAAAGTCAGATAGAAGAGGCTGTGGCTCCAGTCCAGTCCGTGGAAAGGACGCGTCCAGCTCATGACTCGCATCCCCTGCCCCTCTTCTCATATTAATGAGGCTCGTTGAATTCAGACTTGTTGTAGGCCTACTTAATGAAAAACCCAAACAGGAAGGTGAGGGAGATCCCGCAAGGCCGCGGCGTTCGGCTGCATCTCTCTAACTCCAATAAAGAAAGTCGGTCGCTCACACAAAGTCATCCAGCTGTCCTCCCTGAGAGCCAGAAAATACCCCCGGACGCTGAGACGCAGATCAGCAGCTCCAGTGTTTCTGTCGTAGAGAAGCAGCGGCTGTCTGGCTGCGGCGATGGACCACAGAGGAAATAGCAGCTGCGCAACAAGTTGCTCACAGGTGACGGACGAGGTGATCAATTCGATTCATGGCAACAATCGAGTCTTCCTGCGCGGATTTGTGAATGGATAGCACCATGTGGGAACTGGGAGCGATTTACAGTAACAGCTGAGTGGGAATCATGGAGTGGGAGTGGCACATAAAACTATTTTAAAGGGAACACGGGCAGCTCGCGCTAGAGTGACGCATGATTTCCCCCCCCCTCTTTATCCCTCCAGAAGGCGCATACATACTTCCTAGGCTTCCCTCTCTTTGACTTTCTTATTTTACGTCTTCCTTCACATTTCAGGCACAATTTTTACAAAAACACACAGTCACAGTTTGATATTTATGTTTGCTTCTAAATTGTACTGTACAAAAGTTTCAACAACTTCCAATTCCTTTATGCTTTGCCTCTTGCAATACTTTAAAATGGTTTTCAACGATTTACTGGATCTCTTAGTTGTTCTTTGGACTTTTACGATCATTATCTGTGCATCTATATGACCACAGCACTGTATAGTATGGGGTTAAAGTTAACCCAGTAGTCTGGTCTGCAACTGACTATTGTATGGAATGCATTTGTAAAATATTTAGAAAAACATTTTTATTCCTTTTCCCAACCATTCACCACCTTGTGTTTGTTACATACAATCTCATTTGTATCATGCACGTGTGATTGTACTGTGACAAAACAAATTATTTCATTGGATTGAAAGAAAAAAAACCCTGGATTTTATGTTTTACTAAGTGGGCTGATCAAAAGATGAGCAAATAACCCACACTGAGAAAACTAATTTCCAAATTGTGCAACTCATCCCCTATTTGTCCCAGTTTTTAACCACAAATGCATAAATATCAAATTCAACATCCAACAATTCATCCTTCTAATTTGTCTTTTTTTTTCCCCCATATTTTTGATATAACTGTCTCAATCTTGTGAAAATAAGTACAAAACAAGAGCCTACATCAAATCAAAAATTCAGAAAGAAGCATAGCTTATGGCAATTTACTTAAATGAAAGAAGACATTCTGGTTGCTTAGAAAAACAGATGTAAACAAATGTAATATGTGTTCTTTTTCATTCACACAAATTACATCTAGGGTTCTGTTTAACTTTAAGTTAACTCCAGCAATAGAAGATAGAACTGCAAAAAGTGTTTGATGAACAGAGCCAACCTGCCAACCTTCCAGGAAGAAAATGAATGTGAATTTAAAGAAATACAGCAGATTAAAAAGTTGTAGTTATCCCAATTCACTTAAAACGATTTAACGGTTCAAATTAAATGTTTATTTCAATATATAAAGTGCAGCTGTAGTAATCAGTTATTGTTTTCGCAACAATTTGTATTTACGTCATGATTAAACCTCCATTTTCAGAACAGAACCAACAACCTAAATACTCTTTTTATGCTGTTGTTGCAAATGGAAAAATAATTGATAAATGAAAGTTGAGTAGATATGGTTTTCTTTTTCTGTAAAACTTAATAAATAAATAAATAGCTGCCATTTAAGTCTAAAAACCAGACCAGTCAAGTTTAGCATTAGAGACAAATTTGTTCTTCTAATGAGGTTTGAAAAGGAGAAAACATTTCATTACAACTGGATTCTTTACTGTCCACTGATGACCGGCCCACACTTTAAAACATTTTAACTAATTCAACTGGAATTTAAGACAATTTATATGATTTGTGTTCTGTCTCTAAAGGCCATATTATTTGTTTCAAACATTTTTCTTTGTCCACACTGTAAAATGTAATAAGTTCACTTTACTTAAAAAAAGTTAGGAAACCGATTGCCTCAAAATCTCCAAGTAAAGTAGCTAATTCATTATAAGGTGTTATAGCTATAAATGTTTACACCACTCAGATAATGGCAGTAAACCTGATTTTGATTAACTCAAAATCATTAGTAAAGTTGACTATAAAATGTCAATTATGACTACTACAATTTATGAGTTATGTCAATTAAGCAATACTCATAAAAATAAGTTATGCTTACACATTTAAGCGTTCACATTACTTGGAAAATATAGATAAACAGAGTCACCCAGGAGTAAAACAAATGTAACCTTTTTGAATAAATTGCCAGATTGTTTCTTTTTTTTTTTAACTGTTGGTATTCTAACCAAATGGTTCTTTTCATCCAAGCTGGGGGGCCCCAGTGGGAAAACTGCTCTCTAGTAAGCATCTGTGGCCCACTCCATGGTAACGGCTCAGTCTCCATGTCAGACTGCAGATCAGGTCCTACACCAGTCAAGCTGACAGAAACCGTTGAGGTGTCCAGGCTCTGCTCCACTCCAGAGGACAGAAACCGACAGGGCAGAGAAACGCTGAGGGGATATTTTACATGCAGACAGAACAGACTGATTCTACTGTCTGCTTTTGCTTCAGGCACAAAGTGCTCCACCGTTAATTCCATGTGACATTATACCTCCAAAGCCAGTACCATTTTATTGTGAATCTCTAAAGGTTTCCTTTACCTTTAGACTTGTTGGCCAGACATTGAAGAAATTACATTAAAGCAAATGGGTGTAAAAAATACTGAGGTTTTGAGAAGAAAATCCAAGAAGTATGGAAGAGGAAAACTTATTTGGATCCCAGAAGGGCTGAGAAATGATAAGCAGCTGGACAAAAATACATTTACAAAAACAAAACAAAGAACTTGCATTTGATGAGGTTGTCCACACAGATTGAAAGTTGTTTGGATATAATCTGTGAGAACTATTTTTTACAACTCTTAAGACCAACCCCTTAATTAGATTGCTGCGATCAGAGAGGAAAAGCCAAACATTGCATTAGTGTTGCAGATGTTTGAAACAAACAGGAAGGCGTGGAGAGAGACTAAACATTCAGGTACACATTAGCAGTATATTATTTTATCATAAAATAAAAAAGCTAAAAATCATATCAGAAAATTTTACCCATTTCTAGACACTGACAAGCATGCAAACAATGTTTTTGTTGGTAAACATACAAAACAAAATAAGTTAGTTATGCAGGTTGTACAATATAAAAATGTTCAAGGTGTATGAACTAATAGGGATACTCTGTGAGCTTTTTAGGAGTGTCCAAAATCTCTGAAATATTTAACCTATATTTAAATAAGGTTCCAAAGCTAAGGAGGAAAGAAGCAAGAAGTATCCTTTCAGGTGACCCAAAATACCTCAAACCACTTTTCATTTAACATTAATGATGAAGGCAGGTAAAGGTAGAAAAGAAGAAGAAAAAATATGACTGCAAAAACTTTATTTTTAAAGAAAGGACTGCGCAACATCCAACTTCATCCAACTACAATTTCTTCATTGTCTCCAGTTTGGAATCGAGTGCAACCTGAAAAATGAACGAAAGAAAAAGTAATTAAAATGACAAATGAGCAAAAAATGGCATCTTGTATGTTATAAAACCAAATATTTAAAGACTCACTAGTTCTCTTTTTGCTTCTTCTATCTTCACTTGTGCAAGAGATGGGCTCTGAAGGTTTAGAATAAAAAAACAACAACACACATTTCAAGATTAAATTCACAAACTTAATCCTTAAATAAATTAGATTGAATGATTTTTTCTTTTCAAAGGACAAAACAGGAAACGTGATCACCCCTTTTGTTGGAAAAGTAATGAAGTCTGAAAAACTAGAAAACAAACGTACCGGACTCTGGTCCATGTACGACTCCAGCTTCTTTTTCAGGAGGATTATTTCGTTTTGCAGTGCCCTGAGTTCCTGCAGGGAGAAAAATAAGATGACATGTTTCAAACCCTGAATGCAGACAAAGTAAAGCTTCTATCCCCATGGCAATGAATGTGGTGAAAATGCTGAAATACCTCAGAAAGCTGCACAATGGCCTGGTGGGTGATAGACTTGTCCATGTTCCTGGATACAAGCTGAGCCTGCAGGATTAGCAGAGCAGAATAAAGTGACTAATACAAGACAAACAACAAACTAACAAACTAAACACTGTTTCTGTTTTAAACAAGAGGCAGACGACATTGCAACTAGGTAAACAGAAATTAAACTGTTTGGTCATTTACAGGAAAAAATAATATGTTTTTTTTTTAATGAAGCTTCTTTCTAAATCTGAGCAGCAGCTTCTTATCTTGACGTATACACATTAGAAATTTTTTTCTGAGTCTAAATGTGGAGAAGTTAATCATATTTTGTCAAGAGTCAAGTAGGTTACCATCTGTAGATAATGCGTTTTGCTGTTTAAATCACAAAATGGCCTATAAATGATCCCACTTAGTACCTCAGCATCTATGCAATAATCCCAAATTATAAAGAGGAATATGCTGCAACATACCTCCAACCTCTGCTGTCTGATACGGAGCTCTTGAGTCTTGGCCGTCACAAAGTCCACGTTGAGCAGCCTCTCCTCTTCTTTTGCACTCTCCACTGCTTGAGATTTGGTAGTTTTGTCGATATCCCTGTCAATGAAGACCGCCAATGTGTACATGTGTAAACCCAGCCTTCTAATCAAACTTAACTGGCACACTTTTAATCGCTCGCTTCACGCCTTATTCTTACTCTTGTAGGTTTCCCCGCAGCACCAGAATTGAACCGAGTCTTTTTTGGAGTGCCCTTAGTTCCCTTTCGAGTTTTCTGTTTGACTTCTCGACTTCCAGAAGATCATCGGTGAGATTGTTGATTGCTGGCATGAAGCTACAAACGAACAAAAGTAAAACAACCATATATTCTGATCAATGAAATACAAAGCCACAGAAAATTACCTGGTCAGTGATGTGTCTTTCACTCGCAGCACCATAGCATTGTCCACTAAAGCAGACAGTAGTTTGCAGTCGGCTCTGACAAGCTTGCCCCAGACAAGCCGACACCGTGCAGAAGAACATCCTCAAGGTGAGCAGCTAGGGGGGATGGGATTAGTGAAATACAGTTTTTTGAAAAACATTGAAAACCAGACAAAAGAGTTCTTATGTGTTTATTATTTTGAAACTCCATACAATTTCTAAACTCAGATTTCTATTTTCCCTCCAATTTAATAACAATTTCGACATCTGAGCACAAAATATTCACCTTAAATACTTCAATAGTAGTCGTTAATGTCGTTTAGTGGAGTGATATAGAGACTATTTGGAGATTGTCTCTATACTACAACAAAATATAAAACCACACCTATATCTTAAGCCATAAAAAAATATTTACTTCAGTTTCTATTAGTTTCGACATGTGCAAAACATGCCATTCGGCAAATCTAAACACTTTAGATCAATTCAGCCTTTCCGATCCAAGTGTTTTAATGCATCATCTGTTCTGCCTGCTGTATGTGCCTCACCGTCAGCCTGATACTCTGATGTTTTCTGCTTGTAGTCTTCAATGAGGAGAGCAGTATCACTGCAGCGGGCTTCACTGGACTGAGCCAGCTGATACAGTATGTCCAATGTCCTGGTGTTCACCTCAAATGATGGCACTGGCTGATCCCCAAACACTCCCTCCAACCAGCTGTTCACCTGTAGAAGAGACAGACAAATAAGACAATATCAGCAATGCGGCTGGCGCATTAATGTGTGTTTACTGGAGTCAAAGAGTTACCTTCCTCAGCTTTTCACACATGATCACAGAGAAGGCATGAAAAACATAGACAGTCACTACAGAAACGTAAAACGCCGTGTGTTTTATAGCCCCTCCAATTAACTTCATCTTCTTCTTTAGGATTTAACGGCAGTGTTGGAGCTATTTATTCTTTATTGCTTTATCTATTTGAATTTTGTTAGTTTATTCTTAAACTTCTATTTTTTGCATTATTTACAGAGTTTATTTGCAGGTTAATAATTGATTTTATAGTTTGTTTTGTTTTCTTATTTTTTCCTATTTTTTATCATTTGTAAGCTAGACAGGAAGTAAGGTGGGTCAGTCCACCTTCTATAAATGTAGGGGCCTGGTAAAGGACCAACAGGCATTTGGGTTTGGGGCCTATGGTTTTTACCAGTGCAAGAGAAAGGGATCAGTGCAAGAGATCAGAGCAGTGCCAGAGAACAAAGAAAAGTTTGATAATTGTAATTGCTTGCATAAAAGGAAAATAAAAGCAACAAAGAAAATCAACAAGTTTGGACCTTGGGATTCTTTTGCCTGTGTTAAGAATCTGGACCCCAGTGCCTCATAGTGGCTGATGGAACTTTTTATTGGATGTTTGGTTTGACAAACAATCGCCACTACATCAAGTAAAAACCCACCCTGTGGAACAAGTAAAGACCTTCTCATGGATCAAGTAAGGAACCAGCCTGTGGATTAAAAGGAATAATTCCTCCTTAATGGACATGTTGGATTTGTGGATCTCAAGGATTACCATCAAACAAAAGGTTTTGGACCGTCTTTGATGAAATCAAGCGACTTGCTGCGTGAGGCCTGGATTGACACGTCACTCATTCATCAAACTGGTACGTGACAATATTGTTCAAGCCGTAAAGGACAAACGGTGAAACTACTGGAGTTTAAAGACATTATTTCACTGCAAAGACTGATGAGATGAGTTTGATGTGACAAATTGACACATAATTGGATTCAGACGTGTGCCGACGCCCATCATGGAAATGTTTGTTCACAAGAATCAACCTCTTTAAACAAAGAGACAAGTTTGTGCTTCATCCTGTGGATTCCTTGTGGATTAATGTCCCTTTAAAGGTTTGAAATAATTCAAAGGATTGCTAAAAATGTCTGATGTAAAGAGCAAAGAGGATGACACTCGGATGTCACAAGAGAAAAGAAACATCAAATTCACACAAAAGGGTTTGGAGTTTTATGTGAAAACATGTCAAGAAAAACGAAGTTTAAAGTGCAAACAAGCTTCAAACCTTGTGGAGAAAATCTCCGCATTAATGACGTCACAAGAAAATGTTAAGAAAGTGTCTTCTGACTTTGCCAAGTTTATTAAATGCTATCAAGATGCAACTGATTTACATGAATCCTTTTTGAATTTGCCATTGCCAGAAGAAGAAGTGAAAAGGCAAAATGAGCATTTTCAGTCCAAGGTGGTGGCATTCTCTGAATTTATGGACAATGTAAGGTTTGGTTGCATGAAGCAGGATATCCATATACTGAACAAAACAATAATGTTGGTGATGATCTAGTTGTAGAGGTGGATGAAATAAATCCTGAAGACAGTGTTTCTAATATTTCAAGTGTAAAGCCACGTTCAAAAACATCTTCACAGTTTTCTCGGACTTCATCCACATCTTCTGCTCGCATTAAAGCTGCAGCTGAAAAGGCGGCGCTCATGGAGAGATTCGTCGCGTTGGACAAAAACATCTGATCGAAGAGCAAGAGGAGAAGCTGAGGAAAGAAAAGGAAAAATTAAATTTGGAAATAGAGTTGGCAGCAACCAATGCAAAACTTAATGTCTTAATGAATTCAGTCGTTGGTTCTAAACGATCTGATGGAATGAACTCTTATTTTGAAAGAGCTAAAAAAAAGGACATGCCGCTGCTAAATCCTCGCGCTGATGAGTTTTTTCCCAAAGGAAGAGCAAATTCTTCATCTGACCTTCCTGTCGTCAGACCTAAAGAAAAGCAGAAACAACTTAAAACGGATCAAAAGAGAGTAAAAGTTGATTCTTCAACTCAAACAACGCAAACACAATTTCAATGTTCCTCTGAGACTGAGAACTGTCAGAATGAAATTGTGAACATCATGCAAAGACAAAATGACATCACTGCCTTACTTGTAAAGCAAAATTTATCGTCTGCCCTCCCATCTAGAAACATTCCCGTGTTTGATGGGGATCCCCTGCAGTACAAATCATTTATGAATGCTTTTGAGAACGGAGTGGAAGCTAAAACTGACAACTAGAGCGACTGTTTGCACTTCTTAGAGCAGTTCACTAGGGGCAGCCTAAAGATCTGGTGCACAGTTGTCAGCACTTACCTCCTGAGCTAGGTTATTCCAGGGCCAAATATCTTCTTGAAGAACATTTTGGAAATGAAAATAAAATAGCTTCTGCATATATGGAGAAGATTATGAGTGGACACCAATAAAAGGTGACGATGTGAAAAGTCTTCAATCATTCTCTCTTTTCCTTCAAGGATGTTCAAATCTAACACAACAAATTGTTTACATGAAAGAATTGGATTTACCTTCAAATATGAGAACGATCGTGTTGAAACTTCCATATAAGCTGAGGGAAAAATGGAGAGTTACTGCTTATGAGCTGCAGGAGCAAAATGGCCACCGAGCTTTGTTCACTGATCTGGTTGCTTTTATAGTAAAAGAAGTAAACGTAGCATCAGATCCAGTGTTCGGCGACATCCATGATCCACAAACTAGGATCAACTCTAAAGTCTCAAGTTCCAGCAAGCAAAGGAAAAAAGGAAGCAGTTTTGCCACAAATGTTAACACAATACTAGACGCCAAAACTCAGTCAACTGAAAATAAGACCAAGTCTACTGTTCTTCACAGCTGCTTGTTTTGTTTACAAAGAAATCATCTATTGGAAAACTGTATGCAGTTTAAAGCTAAAATGCATCGGGACAAGTTGACCTTCATTAAACAAAGGGGGATTTGTTTCGGTTGTCTGAAAGTTGGTCACACAAGCAAAGACTGCAGGAGTCGTTTGGATTGCAACGTGTGTCACCAAAGGCATCCGGGGGTTCTTCACATAGAGCAAAAGGAGCCAGAAGCCTCTTCAGAACAAACCCAACAGACAAAAGGGTCTCATGTCAACTTCTCAACTGCAACCACTCAGACATGTGGGCATATTGGGGCCGGTCATGATGATGATGCTGTTTTTTCTATTGTTGCAGTGAAAGTTAAAAGTCAAAAGAGCAACAAAATTGTACAAACTTATGCATTTCTGGATCCAGGAAGTTCAGGTACATTCTGTACAGAAACTCTGGCAAAAAGACTGAACTTAAAGGGTAAAAGGACAAATATTCTGCTGAGAACAATGAATCAAAATAAGATTGTTAATGTACAAGTTTTGTCTGGTTTGGAAATCTCTAATTTGAAAACAAATGACTTCATAGCATTACCAGATGTTTTGACTCAGAGTACCATGCCAGTTTCTACATTGAATATTCCCCAGCAAAAAGACATTGATCAGTGGCCTCATCTTAAGCCTGTTAAGCTTCATCACATCAATGCAAAGGTGGAACTACTGATAGGAACTGATGCTTCAAATGTTTTAGAGCCCTGGGAGGTGATAAACAGTGTGGATGGTGGGCCTTATGCTGTAAAAACTAAAGTTGGTTGGGTCATAAATGGTCCTTTGCGCACTAGAAGCAACAGTAGAAATAAAAATGTCTGCACTGCTGTAACAGCCAACAGGATCTCTGTTGAGCATCTTAAAGAAATGCTGGTCCAGCAGTACAATCATGATTTTAATGAAAGATCATCAGAGGAGAAAACTGAAATGTCCAGAGAGGATTTGCATTTCATGAACATTGTCAATAACTCGACAAAACTTGTTGGAAGTCATTATCATATTGACTTACCTTTCAGGAATGAAAGTCCCAGCTTGCCAAATAATATCTGTGTTGCAGAGCAGCGCCTCCAGAGCCTCAGAAGGAGATTTGAAAAGGATGCTCGGTACAAGGAGGAATACACTGCATGCGTAAACAACATGCTGCAGCAAGGACATGCGGAGGCTGTACCAGCAGATGAGCTTCAGAAAGGTGATGGACAACTGTGGTACATTCCTCATCATGGGGTGCATCATCCCACAAAAGGCAAGTTAAGAGTTGTATTTGATTGTGGATCAACTTATAAAGGAGCATCACTGAACAGTCAGCTTCTACAAGGACCTGACCTCACAAACTCTCTGGTTGGAGTCCTCATCAGATTTAGAAAAGAGCCTGTTGCACTAATGGCTGACATTGACGCCATGTTTCACCAAGTGTATGTCTCTGAAAAACATGTCAACTTTCTCCGTTTCCTGTGGTGGCATCATGGTGACACTTCAAAACCTGCACAGGAGTTCAGGATGTTGGTTCATTTATTTGGTGCAGTGTCTTCACCCAGCTGTGCAAATTCTCTGCAAAGAACTGCTGATGATAACACACAACAGTTTCCAGCTGAAGTGGTTAACACAATCAAAAATAACTTTTATGTGGATGACTGTTTAAAATCTGTTCCTACAGAAGAAGATGCAGTGTTTCTGGTGAAGAGGCTGACAGACCTCTGCTCTAAAGGAGGATTCATGCTTTCAAAATGGGTCAGCAATAGTCGCAGAGTGCTCATGTCAATCCCAGAGGAAAGGAGAGCAAAAGAAATTAAGAATCTGGATTTGGACACAGATCAGCTTCCAGTTGAGAGAGTATTGGGTTTACAGTGGAGCATTGAAACAGACGAGTTCAAGTTCAGAACCTCTGTGCAGGACCGTCCACACACCAGAAGGGCATTTTGTCTGTGGTTAGCTCACTGTATGATCCCTTGGGAATCCTGGCTCCCTTCAGTATGCCAGCTAAACTGTTGCTACAAGAACTTTGTCGACAAAATTTGAAGTGGGATGAAGTTATTCCCCATTCTCTCTCTAGGAAGTGGCTTGATTGGCTGGAGGATCTCCAGCTGATATCCAGTTTTAAAGTGGATCGTTGCATCAAACCAAGTTGCATCAGGAAACCAGATAAAGCACAACTTCATCATTTCTCTGACGCAAGTCAAGATGGCTATGGAACAGTGTCATATTTAAAACTGGAAAAGAATAACATCTCACATGTTGCTTTCATTTTAGGAAAAACAAGAGTTGCCCCCATGAAGCAAACGACAATCCCGAGGTTGGAATTGACAGCTGCTGTTCTTGCAGTTCAAGTAAATAAACTGCTGCAGAAAGAGCTGCAAATACAGTTTGAAAAACCTGTTTTCTGGACTGATAGTACAACAGTACTAAAATATATTTCCAGTGAAACTAGAAGATTTCACACCTTTGTTGCAAACCGAATCTCTGTTATCCGAGAAGCAACAGATGTGAATCAGTGGAGATATGTTTCCTCCAAGGAGAATCCTGCAGATGATGCATCTAGAGGCATGAGAGCTAAGGAGTTCCTCAAATGCAGGAGATGGACAAATGGACCTGAATTTCTCCACAGATCAGAGGAGGAATGGCCCAAACTGGATGTGGATCACCATGTAATTTCTGCAGATGACCCAGAGGTCAAGAAGGACCTAACAGTAAGTGTTGTTGGGAAGGAATCAGAAAATGCTACGAACTATCTGATTCATTATTTTTCATCATGGACAAAGCTTAAAACCTCTGTTGCCTGGTTTTTAAAGCTGAAAAACATCCTCATGTTGCTGCAACAGAAAAGAAAAGAGTTTGCTGCTGTAGACCTAAATAAAATTGATCCAGAAAATCAAAAGAAAGAACTGGAAAAGCAGATGCAAAGATTCAAGACCACTCTAAAGAAAGAAAATCTAACTCCTGAAGACTTGGCCAAGGCAGAACTATCTATCATTCAGTTTGCACAACAACAGAAATTTGCTACTGAAATGACTTTCATCACCAGTGGCCTTAAAGGAGTCTCTAGGAGAAGTTCTCTATGCAAACTTGACCCAGTATTGGATGCTGGAGTTCTTAGAGTGGGTGGCAGATTGAATAAAACAGCCATGCCTGTCGAAGCAAAGCATCCTGTAATTTTGACAAAGGATATGCATGTATCTACCCTGATTTTACGCCATATTCATCAACAGTTAGGACATGCAGGGAGAGCTCATATGCTGTCCAGATTGAGACAAAATACTGGATAATAAATGGTAATTCAGCTGCCAGAAAAATCATCTCTCATTGTGTTGTTTGCAGACGGAACAGAGGAAAGTTTGTTGAACAAAAAATGGCAGATCTGCCAGGAGAAAGAGTTCTGCCAACCACCGCTCCTTTCACAAACGTAGGAGTGGATTACTTTGGTCCTGTAAGTGTTAAAAGAGGACGAAGTCTCCTGAAAAGGTATGGAGTTCTGTTCACTTGTTTCACCAGCCGTGCAGTACATCTGGAAATTGCCTACACTCTCGATACAGATTCCTGTATAAATGCAGTCCGCAGGTTCATCTGTAGAAGAGGTCCAGTTTCCACAATTAGATCCGACAATGCCACAAATTTTGTTGGTGCAAATCGAGAGCTGAAAGAGAGTTTGGCTGAACTGAATCATGCTAAAATTCAAAATGCTTTTGTGCAGGATGGAATGAAATGGAACTTTAACATCCCTGCAGCCTCTCACCAAGGGGGAGTTTGGGAGCGTCTGATTCGTTCCATTAGAAGTATTTTAGTCTCAGTTCTCAAAGAACAAGTTTTAGATGATGAAGGACTTCAAACAATCTTTGTGAAGTTGAAGCCATATTAAATGACAGACCCATTACCAAAGTGTCAGATGACTCAAATGATCTTGAGGCACTCACACCCAACCATTTGTTGTTGTTGAAGAACAAACCAGTTTTGCCACCAGGATTGTTCAGTCAAAAGGATCTTTATGTCAGAAAAAGGTGGAAACAAGTGCAATACATGGCAGAGTTGTTCTGGAAAAGATGGCTTTCTGAGTACTTACCTCTGATGCAGGAAAGACAAAAATGGACAAGGACTAAAAGATGTCTTACTCCTGGAGATGTTGTTTTAATTGCAGACTCTACAGCTCCAAGAGGATCCTGGATGATGGCCAAAGTCTTAAATGTAAACCAGGATGCAAAAGGCTTGGTGCGTTCTGTGCAACTACAAACGAAGACCAGTGTTTTGGAAAGACCTGTGACCAAACTTCTGTTGCTACTGGAAGCATCACACTGAGAAAGTATGGACATGTTTAATGGAATAGCTCCTTTTCCTTGTTAAAGTAATTCCGACAGTATTCGCAATTAGGGGCCGGAGTGTTGGAGCTATTTATTCTTTATTGCTTTATCTATTTGAATTTTGTTAGTTTATTCTTAAACTTCTATTTTTTGCATTATTTACAGAGTTTATTTGCAGGTTAATAATTGATTTTATATTTTGTTTTGTTTTCTTATTTTTTCCTATTTTTTATCATTTGTAAGCTAGACAGGAAGTAAGGTGGGTCAGTCCACCTTCTATAAATGTAGGGGCCTGGTAAAGGACCAACAGGCATTTGGGTTTGGGGCCTATGGTTTTTACCAGTGCAAGAGAAAGGGATCAGTGCAAGAGATCAGAGCAGTGCCAGAGAACAAAGAAAAGTTTGATAATTGTAATTGCTTGCATAAAAGGAAAATAAAAGCAACAAAGAAAATCAACAAGTTTGGACCTTGGGATTCTTTTGCCTGTGTTAAGAATCTGGACCCCAGTGCCTCATAGTGGCTGATGGAACTTTTTATTGGATGTTTGGTTTGACAAACAATCGCCACTACAGGCAGCTTGCATCCATTTTTGTTGCACTACTGCCATCTATTGGATCCTAATTATCTAACAAATTCTCGAAATAATCCCACTGTTTTTTAAAAAACCACAAAATTCTTCCTCCCCTCATTACTATTTAACTGATCAACCACTTTTTCAAACTTCAATTCCTGGTACAGCCTAATTCCAATATTAATAATTTTCTTTCATTTTCATATTTTCTACAACAAATAAAAACATGTTCCATTGTTTCTACAGAATCACACCAAATACATAAACCAGTAGGATGTTTCCCCATCTTATAAAGAGTTCCATTTAATAAACTATGCCCGGTTCTTATTCGAGTTATAATTACCTCTACCTTTCTATTTAACCCTCTAACCCTTTCTACATCAACTGTATTTTGAAATCTGTGTAAATGCATTCCATTTATTTCATTATCCCACCTAATTTTCCATATCTTTTTACTTTCTCTCCAAGCTATACTTTTCCCCTCTGATTTCGATAGCTTTACTAACATATCAATTTCTTCTTTTTTACTAGCCTCCTTAGCCAACCTATCTGCTCTTTCATTACCTAAAATACCTACATGAGCAGGAGTCCAAAATAATATTACCTTTTTATTTTGATCACATATTCTATGATGAACAGCCATAACTTCATATAATATATTTTGATGATTACTTGAACATCCCTTTTCAATACTCATCAAAGCAGATAGTGAATCACTACAAATTATAAATGTATTTTCTTTACTATCCTCCACCCATTCTAAAGCTAATAATATAGCACACATTTCTACTGCATAGATACTCAAGTAATCAGATGTTCTTTTTGAAATCTTTGTATATAATCTAGAATCACTACTGCTGCACTTGTTACTTTGTTTTTAGGATCTTTTGAAACATCAGTATAAATCTGTACATAATCATTATATTATTTTGTATTTGATGATAAAACTCTTGGCACATATCTATCATCTTTTTCCCCTGAATATCTAATAGTGTCTTGTCTACATTAATATATTTCCATGACCATGCTGGTCTCACAGGCCATACTACTGTTTGACTGAATTCTTTGTCAAATACATTAAATGTTTTGCTCTATCATCTCCCACCCACCAAAACTATTACTTTTCCCTTTTCCTCTCTCCCAACAATGTTGCAACACTTTCTTAACTGGGTGATCTTCATTTTGTCCTTTTAAACTTATCCAATAATTTACCATGATCTGCTGTCTTCTAATACATAATGGCATCTCTCCTGACTCTACTTGTAATGCACATACTGGAGTAGATTTAACTGCCCCTAAGCAAATTCTCAAAGCTCTTGCTTGAATAATATCCAATTTGTTTAACCTAGTTTTGCTTGCTGATCCATACACCACACTCCCATAATCTATTCTAGATCGAATTAATGACACATAAATATTTTTAAGTGATTCATAGTTTGTACCCCATGTCAATCCTGTCAAGCACCTCATAATGTTAAGAACCTTTTTACTTTTTTCCATAATGTGATCTATATGATTTTCCCAAGTTAGTTTCTTATCAAAGACTACTCCCAAAAAACGAAAACTATCAACCGTTTCTAATTCTTTTCCATATAAATATAATTTTTTATCAATTCTAACTTTCTTATTTGTAAAGAACATTACTTTTGTCTTCTCAATTGAAAATTTAAAACCCCACTCAATTCCCACTACCTACTATATCTATACCTTCCTGAAGTTTAAAATAAGATGTTCTATATTTCTTCCCCTTTTCCATAATGCTCCATCATCAGCAAATAGTGATTTCCAAAAACTAACTGGTATTTCATTAAAAATATCATTTATCATCACCGAGAATAATGTTGGACTTATCACACTTCCTTGAGGAGTTCCATTTTCTATTTGACACGATTTTGAAACATGAGAACCTATTTTAACTTGGATATTTCTATCACATAAAAAATCCCATATCCAGTTAA
Source organism: Poeciliopsis prolifica (assembly GCF_027474105.1). Taxonomy (NCBI): domain Eukaryota; kingdom Metazoa; phylum Chordata; class Actinopteri; order Cyprinodontiformes; family Poeciliidae; genus Poeciliopsis; species Poeciliopsis prolifica. Next base: position 6,403,690 of record NW_026562408.1, read on the forward strand.
ACATACTCCTATTCCTATCTGGTGTAGTTTAATCATTAATCCTTCTCCATAACATGTCATATGCTTTTTCCACATCAAAAAATACAGCCACAGCAGTTTCCTTATTAATTGAGCTTTTCTAATATCATCTTCTAAACACAATACTGGATCCATTGTTCCTCTCCCTCTACGAAAGCCACTCTGATACGGAGCAATTATATTCCTTGATTCCAAATACTGTACTAACCTCTCATTCACCATCCTTTCCATCAGCTTACATATATTAGATGTTAAAGCAATCGGCCTATAGTTTTCAGGATTACTATGATCTTTCCCAGGTTTCTTTATCGGAATAACAACCGCTTCTTTCCATTCACTAGGTATTCTTCCCTCTTTCCAAATCTTATTATACAAATTTAATATCTTCTTCAAAACATCATCACTCACATGTCTTAGCATAATATAGCATACTTCATCTTTACCTGGAGCACTATTTCTTGTTCTACCCAAAGCTCTTTTCAATTCTCCAATAGAGAAATGTTCGTTCATCAATTCATCCTTAATAATTTCCTTTCTTCTTAAAATTCCACCATTTTCTCTTTTAGTTTTCTCTCTCCCCTTTATTTCTTTATCTGATCATTTTTCCCACTATGAATCTCCATAAATGTGCTTACTAAAATATCAGCTTTTTCCCTGTCATTTATTGCTATTATACTGTTTCTATTTAATATTGGATAATCCATCTCTTCTATCTCCCCCCATTTTTTTGATCATTCCCCAAACTTCCCCAATCTTTGTACTATTACCAATTTTGTCACAAAAATTTCTCCAATATATCCTTTTTGCTGTTCTTATTGTTTTCCTTAATTTAGCCTGTGATTTTTATATTCGATCAAATGTTGAAAATTATGAGACTTTTTAACCAGTTTAAATGCTTTATTTCTTTCTTTGACCACTGTTCTACACTCTTCATTCCACCATGGAACTAATTTCCTCCTATTCTTCCCTGATGTTTTTGGAATAGACCTTTCAGCAGCTTCTAATATACCCTGACTAATCTCACGACTCATATTTTCTACACTCAAATCATTTTTTATTTGATATCTTACTCTCACATAAGTTATTAAATTTTTCCCAATTTGCTTTCCTAATATCCACTTCCATCCTAACATTTCAAGATTCTGCACCTGACCCATCCTTATTTTACTGACTATAATGTAATGATCACTACCAAAGGATTTATTTTCAACTTGCCAATCACATAATGGAGCTAAACAACTGGAAACAAATGTTAAATCCACTACAGATTCCTTACCTGAATTAATATCAATTCTTGTCTTTTCACCATTATTCAAAAAACACCAAAAGAAGATTTCATTTTTACATCATTTTATGCAAGTTAAATGGAAAACTTCAGAGCGACCTGTGACATTTTTTGTGAGAAAAGTTTCTGTTGTAAGCTTTCCCCTCCTTTTATTGCATCTCCGTCATCATCGTCATCATCATCATCTTACTTGAAAAATCAGCCAGTCCGTTCATGCGCTGGTCCACAGTAGTAAAGTCAGATAGAAGAGGCTGTGGCTCCAGTCCAGTCCGTGGAAAGGACGCGTCCAGCTCATGACTCGCATCCCTGCCCTCTTCTCATATTAATGAGGCTCGTTGAATTCAGACTTGTTGTAGGCCTACTTAATGAAAAACCCAAACAGGAAGGTGAGGGAGATCCCGCAAGGCCGCGGCGTTCGGCTGCATCTCTCTAACTCCAATAAAGAAAGTCGGTCGCTCACACAAAGTCATCCAGCTGTCCTCCCTGAGAGCCAGAAAATACCCCCGGACGCTGAGACGCAGATCAGCAGCTCCAGTGTTTCTGTCGTAGAGAAGCAGCGGCTGTCTGGCTGCGGCGATGGACCACAGAGGAAATAGCAGCTGCGCAACAAGTTGCTCACAGGTGACGGACGAGGTGATCAATCCGATTCATGGCAACAATCGAGTCTTCCTGCGCGGATTTGTGAATGGATAGCACCATGTGGGAACTGGGAGCGATTTACAGTAACAGCTGAGTGGGAATCATGGAGTGGGAGTGGCACATAAAACTATTTTAAAGGGAACACGGGCAGCTCGCGCTAGTGACGCATGATTTCCCCCCCCCTCTTTATCCCTCCAGAAGGCGCATACATACTTCCTAGGCTTCCCTCTCTTTGACTTTCTTATTTTAACGTCTTCCTTCACATTTCAGGCACAATTTTTACAAAACACACAGTCACAGTTTGATATTTATGTTTGCTTCTAAATTGTACTGTACAAAAGTTTCAACAACTTCCAATTCCTTTATGCTTTGCCTCTTGCAATACTTTAAAATGGTTTTCAACGATTTACTGGATCTCTTAGTTGTTCTTTGGACTTTTACGATCATTATCTGTGCATCTATATGACCACAGCACTGTATAGTATGGGGTTAAGTTAACCCAGTAGTCTGGTCTGCAACTGACTATTGTATGGAATGCATTTGTAAAATATTTAGAAAAACATTTTTATTCCTTTTCCCAACCACCTTGTGTTTGTTACATACAATCTCATTTGTATCATGCACGTGTGATTGTACTGTGACAAAACAAATTATTTCATTGGATTGAAAGAAAAAAAAACCTGGATTTTATGTTTTACTAAGTGGGCTGATCAAAAGATGAGCAAATAACCCACACTGAGAAAACTAATTTCCAAATTGTGCAACTCATCCCCTATTTGTCCCAGTTTTTAACCACAAATGCATAAATATCAAATTCAACATCCAACAATTCATCCTTCTAATTTGTCTTTTTTTTTTCCCCCATATTTTTGATATAACTGTCTCAATCTTGTGAAAATAAGTACAAAACAAGAGCCTACATCAAATCAAAAATTCAGAAAGAAGCATAGCTTATGGCAATTTACTTAAATGAAAGAAGACATTCTGGTTGCTTAGAAAAACAGATGTAAACAAATGTAATATGTGTTCTTTTTCATTCACACAAATTACATCTAGGGTTCTGTTTAACTTTAAGTTAACTCCAGCAATAGAAGATAGAACTGCAAAAAGTGTTTGATGAACAGAGCCAACCTGCCAACCTTCCAGGAAGAAAATGAATGTGAATTTAAAGAAATACAGCAGATTAAAAAATTGTAGTTATCCCAATTCACTTAAAACGATTTAACGGTTCAAATTAAATGTTTATTTCAATATATAAAGTGCAGCTGTAGTAATCAGTTATTGTTTTCGCAACAATTTGTATTTACGTCATGATTAAACCTCCATTTTCAGAACAGAACCAACAACCTAAATACTCTTTTTATGCTGTTGTTGCAAATGGAAAAATAATTGATAAATGAAAGTTGAGTAGATATGGTTTTCTTTTTCTGTAAAACTTAATAAATAAATAAATAGCTGCCATTTAAGTCTAAAAACCAGACCAGTCAAGTTTAGCATTAGAGACAAATTTGTTCTTCTAATGAGGTTTGAAAAGGAGAAAACATTTCATTACAACTGGATTCTTTACTGTCCACTGATGACCGGCCCACACTTTAAAACATTTTAACTAATTCAACTGGAATTTAAGACAATTTATATGATTTGTGTTCTGTCTCTAAAGGCCATATTATTTGTTTCAAACATTTTTCTTTGTCCACACTGTAAAATGTAATAAGTTCACTTTACTTAAAAAAAGTTAGGAAACCGATTGCCTCAAAATCTCCAAGTAAAGTAGCTAATTCATTATAAGGTGTTATAGCTATAAATGTTTACACCACTCAGATAATGGCAGTAAACCTGATTTTGATTAACTCAAAATCATTAGTAAAGTTGACTATAAAATGTCAATTATGACTACTACAATTTATGAGTTATGTCAATTAAGCAATACTCATAAAAATAAGTTATGCTTACACATTTAAGCGTTCACATTACTTGGAAAATATAGGTAAACAGAGTCACCCAGGAGTAAAACAAATGTAACCTTTTTGAATAAATTGCCAGATTGTTTCTTTTTTTTAAAACTGTTGGTATTCTAACCAAATGGTTCTTTTCATCCAAGCTGGGGGGCCCCAGTGGGAAAACTGCTCTCTAGTAAGCATCTGTGGCCCACTCCATGGTAACGGCTCAGTCTCCATGTCAGACTGCAGATCAGGTCCTACACCAGTCAAGCTGACAGAAACTGTTGAGGTGTCCAGGCTCTGCTCCACTCCAGAGGACAGAAACCGACAGGGCAGAGAAACGCTGAGGGGATATTTTACATGCAGACAGAACAGACTGATTCTACTGTCTGCTTTTGCTTCAGGCACAAAGTGCTCCACCGTTAATTCCATGTGACATTATACCTCCAAAGCCAGTACCATTTTATTGTGAATCTCTAAAGGTTTCCTTTACCTTTAGACTTGTTGGCCAGACATTGAAGAAATTACATTAAAGCAAATGGGTGTAAAAAATACTGAGGTTTTGAGAAGAAAATCCAAGAAGTATGGAAGAGGAAAACTTATTTGGATCCCAGAAGGGCTGAGAAATGATAAGCAGCTGGACAAAAATACATTTACAAAAAACAAAGAACTTGCATTTGATGAGGTTGTCCACACAGATTGAAAGTTGTTTGGATATAATCTGTGAGAACTATTTTTTACAACTCTTAAGACCAACCCCTTAATTAGATTGCTGCGATCAGAGAGGAAAAGCCAAACATTGCATTAGTGTTGCAGATGTTTGAAACAAACAGGAAGGCGTGGAGAGAGACTAAACATTCAGGTACACATTAGCAGTATATTATTTTATCATAAAATAAAAAAGCTAAAAATCATATCAGAAAATTTTACCCATTTCTAGACACTGACAAGCATGCAAACAATGTTTTGTTGGTAAACATACAAAACAAAATAAGCTAGTTATGCAGGTTGTACAATATAAAAATGTTCAAGGTGTATGAACTAATAGGGATACTCTGTGAGCTTTTTAGGAGTGTCCAAAATCTCTGAAATATTTAACCTATATTTAAATAAGGTTCCAAAGCTAAGGAGGAAAGAAGCAAGAAGTATCCTTTCAGGTGACCCAAAATACCTCAAACCACTTTTCATTTAACATTAATGATGAAGGCAGGTAAAGGTAGAAAAGAAGAAGAAAAAATATGACTGCAAAAACTTTATTTTTAAAGAAAGGACTGCGCAACATCCAACTTCATCCAACTACAATTTCATTGTCTCCAGTTTGGAATCGAGTGCAGCCTGAAAAATGAACGAAAGAAAAATAATTAAAATGACAAACGAGCAAAAAATGGCATCTTGTATGTTATAAAACCAAATATTTAAAGACTCACTAGTTCTCTTTTTGCTTCTTCTATCTTCACTTGTGCAAGAGATGGGCTCTGAAGGTTTAGAATAAAAAAAAACAACAACACACATTTCAAGATTAAATTCACAAACTTAATCCTTAAATAAATTAGATTGAACTGATTTTTTCTTTTCAAAGGACAAAACAGGAAACGTGATCACCCCTTTTGTTGGAAAAGTAATGAAGTCTGAAAAACTAGAAAACAAACGCACCGGACTCAGGTCCATGTACGACCCCAGCTTCTTTTTCAGGAGGATTATTTCGTTTTGCAGTGCCCTGAGTTCCTGCAGGGAGAAAAATAAGATGACATGTTTCAAACCCTGAATGCAGACAAAGTAAAGCTTCTATCCCCATGGCAATGAATGTGGTGAAAATGCTGAAATACCTCAGAAAGCTGCACAATGGCCTGGTGGGTGATAGACTTGTCCATGTTCCTGGATACAAGCTGAGCCTGCAGGATTAGCAGAGCAGAATAAAGTGACTAATACAAGACAAACAACAAACTAACAAACTAAACACTGTTTCTGTTTTAAACAAGAGGCAGACGACATTGCAACTAGGTAAACAGAAATTAAACTGTTTGGTCATTTACAGGAAAAAATAATATGTTTTTTTTTTAATGAAGCTTCTTTCTAAATCTGAGCAGCAGCTTCTTATCTTGACGTATACACATTAGAAATTTTTTTCTGAGTCTAAATGTGGAGAAGTTAATCATATTTTGTCAAGAGTCAAGTAGGTTCCCATCTGTGGATAATGCGTTTTGCTGTTTAAATCACAAAATGGCCTATAAATGATCCCACTTAGTACCTCAGCATCTATGCAATAATCCCAAATTATAAAGAGGAATATGCTGCAACATACCTCCAACCTCTGCTGTCTGATACGGAGCTCTTGAGTCTTGGCCGTCACAAAGTCCACGTTGAGCAGCCTCTCCTCTTCTTTTGCACTCTCCACTGCTTGAGATTTGGTAGTTTTGTCGATATCCCTGTCAATGAAGACCGCCAATGTGTACATGTGTAAACCCAGCCTTCTAATCAAACTTAACTGGCACACTTTTAATCGCTCGCTTCACGCCTTATTCTTACTCTTGTAGGTTTCCCCGCAGCACCAGAATTGAACCGAGTCTTTTTTGGAGTGCCCTTAGTTCCCTTTCGAGTTTTCTGTTTGACTTCTCGACTTCCAGAAGATCATCGGTGAGATTGTTGATTGCTGGCATGAAGCTACAAACGAACAAAAGTAAAACAACCATATATTCTGATCAATGAAATACAAAGCCACAGAAAATTACCTGGTCAGTGATGTGTCTTTCACTCGCAGCACCATAGCATTGTCCACTAAAGCAGACACGTAGTTTGCAGTCGGCTCTGACAAGCTTGCCCCAGACAAGCCGACACCATGCAGAAGAACATCCTCAAGGTGAGCAGCTAGGGGGGATGGGATTAGTGAAATACAGTTTTTGAAAAACATTGAAAACCAGACAAAAGAGTTCTTATGTGTTTATTATTTTGAAACTCCATACAATTTCTAAACTCAGATTTCTATTTTCCCTCCAATTTAATAACAATTTCGACATCTGAGCACAAAATATTCACCTTAAATACTTCAATAGTAGTCGTTAATGTCGTTTAGTGGAGTGATATAGAGACTATTTGGAGATTGTCTCTATACTACAACAAAATATAAAACCACACCTATATCTTAAGCCATAAAAAAATATTTACTTCAGTTTCTATTAGTTTCGACATGTGCAAAACATGCCATTCGGCAAATCTAAACACTTTAGATCAATTCAGCCTTTCCGATCCAAGTGTTTTAATGCATCATCTGTTCTGCCTGCTGTATGTGCCTCACCGTCAGCCTGATACTCTGATGTTTTCTGCTTGTAGTCTTCAATGAGGAGAGCAGTATCACTGCAGCGGGCTTCACTGGACTGAGCCAGCTGATACAGTATGTCCACAGTCCTGGTGTTCACCTCAAATGATGGCACTGGCTGATCCCCAAACACTCCCTCCAACCAGCTGTTCACCTGTAGAAGAGACAGACAAATAAGACAATATCAGCAATGCGGCTGGCGCATTAATGTGTGTTTACTGGAGTCAAAGAGTTACCTTCCTCAGCTTTTCACACATGATCACAGAGAAGGCATGAAAAACATAGACAGTCACTACAGAAACGTAAAACGCCGTGTGTTTTATAGCCCCTCCAATTAACTTCATCTTCTTCTTTAGGATTTAACGGCAGCTTGCATCCATTTTTGTTGCACTACTGCCATCTATTGGATCCTAATTATCTAACAAATTCTCGAAATAATCCCACTGTTTTTTAAAAAACCACAAAATTTTCTTCCTCCCCTCATTACTATTGAACTGATCAACCACTTTTTCAAACTTCAATTCCCTGGTACAGCCTAATTCCAATATTAATAATTTTCTTTCATTTTCATATTTTCTACAACAAATAAAAACATGTTCCATTGTTTCTACAGAATCACACCAAATACATAAACCAGTAGGATGTTTCCCCATCTTATAAAGAGTTCCATTTAATAAACTATGCCCGGTTCTTATTCGAGTTATAATTACCTCTACCTTTCTATTTAACCCTCTAACCCTTTCTACATCAACTGTATTTTGAAATCTGTGTAAATGCCTTCCATTTATTTCATTATCCCACCTAATTTTCCATATCGTTTTACTTTCTCTCCAAGCTATACTTTTCCCCTCTGATTTCGATAGCTTTACTAACATATCAATTTTTTCTTTTTTACTAGCCTCCTTAGCCAACCTATCTGCTCTTTCATTACCTAAAATACCTACATGAGCAGGAGTCCAAAATAATATTACCTTTTTATTTTGATCACATATTCTATGATGAACAGCCATAACTTCATATAATATATTTTGATGATTACTTGAACATCCCTTTTCAATACTCATCAAAGCAGATAGTGAATCACTACAAATTATAAATGTATTTTCTTTACTATCCTCCACCCATTCTAAAGCTAATAATATAGCACACATTTCTACTGCATAGATACTCAAGTAATCAGATGTTCTTTTTGAAATCTTTGTATATAAATCTAGAATCACTACTGCTGCACTTGTTACTTTGTTTTTAGGATCTTTTGAAACATCAGTATAAATCTGTACATAATCATTATATTTATTTTGTATTTGATGATAAAACTCTTGGCACATATCTATCATCTTTTTCCCCTGAATATCTAATAGTGTCTTGTCTACATTAATATATTTCCATGACCATGCTGGTCTCACAGGCCATACTACTGTTTGACTGAATTCTTTGTCAAATACATTAAATGTTTTTGCTCTATCATCTCCCACCCACCCAAAACTATTACTTTTCCCTTTTCCTCTCTCCCAACAATGTTGCAACACTTTCTTAACTGGGTGATCTTCATTTTGTCCTTTTAAACTTATCCAATAATTTACCATGATCTGCTGTCTTCTAATACATAATGGCATCTCTCCTGACTCTACTTGTAATGCACATACTGGAGTAGATTTAACTGCCCTAAGCAAATTCTCAAAGCTCTTGCTTGAATAATATCCAATTTGTTTAACCTAGTTTTGCTTGCTGATCCATACACCACACTCCCATAATCTATTCTAGATCGAATTAATGACACATAAATATTTTTAAGTGATTCATAGTTTGTACCCCATGTCAATCCTGTCAAGCACCTCATAATGTTAAGAACCTTTTTACTTTTTTCCATAATGTGATCTATATGATTTTCCCAAGTTAGTTTCTTATCAAAGACTACTCCCAAAAAACGAAAACTATCAACCGTTTCTAATTCTTTTCCATATAAATATAATTTTTTATCAATTCTAACTTTCTTATTTGTAAAGAACATTACTTTTGTCTTCTCAATTGAAAATTTAAAACCCCACTCAATTCCCCACTTACCTACTATATCTATACCTTCCTGAAGTTTTAAAATAAGATGTTCTATATTTCTTCCCCTTTTCCATAATGCTCCATCATCAGCAAATAGTGATTTCCCAAAACTAACTGGTATTTCATTAAAAATATCATTTATCATCACCGAGAATAATGTTGGACTTATCACACTTCCTTGAGGAGTTCCATTTTCTATTTGACACGATTTTGAAACATGAGAACCTATTTTAACTTGGATATTTCTATCACATAAAAAATCCCATATCCAGTTAAACATACTCCCTCCTATTCCTATCTGGTGTAGTTTAATCATTAATCCTTCTCTCCATAACATGTCATATGCTTTTTCCACATCAAAAAATACAGCCACAGCAGTTTCCTTATTAATTTGAGCTTTTCTAATATCATCTTCTAAACACAATACTGGATCCATTGTTCCTCTCCCTCTACGAAAGCCACTCTGATACGGAGCAATTATATTCCTTGATTCCAAATACTGTACTAACCTCTCATTCACCATCCTTTCCATCAGCTTACATATATTAGATGTTAAAGCAATCGGCCTATAGTTTTCAGGATTACTATGATCTTTCCCAGGTTTCTTTATCGGAATAACAACCGCTTCTTTCCATTCACTAGGTATTCTTCCCTCTTTCCAAATCTTATTATACAAATTTAATATCTTCTTCAAAACATCATCACTCACATGTCTTAGCATAATATAGCATACTTCATCTTTACCTGGAGCACTATTTCTTGTTCTACCCAAAGCTCTTTTCAATTCTCCAATAGAGAAATGTTCGTTCATCAATTCATCCTTAATAATTTCCTTTCTTCTTAAAATTCCACCATTTTCTCTTTTAGTTTTCTCTCTCCCCTTTATTTCTTTATCTGATCATTTTTCCCACTATGAATCTCCATAAATGTGCTTACTAAAATATCAGCTTTTTCCCTGTCATTTATTGCTATTATACTGTTTCTATTTAATATTGGATAACTCCATTCTCTTCTATCTCCCCCATTTTTTTGATCATTCCCCAAACTTCCCAATCTTTGTACTATTACCAATTTTGTCACAAAAATTTCTCCAATATATCCTTTTTGCTGTTCTTATTGTTTTCCTTAATTTAGCCTGTGATTTTTATATTCGATCAAATGTTGAAAATTATGAGACTTTTTAACCAGTTTAAATGCTTTATTTCTTTCTTTGACCACTGTTCTACACTCTTCATTCCACATGGAACTAATTTCCTCCTATTCTTCCCTGATGTTTTTGGAATAGACCTTTCAGCAGCTTCTAATATACCCTGACTAATCTCACGACTCATATTTTCTACACTCAAATCATTTTTTATATTTGATATCTTACTCTCACATAAGTTATTAAATTTTTCTCAATTTGCTTTCCTAAATATCCACTTCCCTCCTAACATTTCAAGATTCTGCACCTGACCCATCCTTATTTTACTGACTATAATGTAATGATCACTACCAAAGGATTTATTTTCAACTTGCCAATCACATAATGGAGCTAAACAACTGGAAACAAATGTTAAATCCACTACAGATTCCTTACCTGAATTAATATCAATTCTTGTCTTTTCACCATTATTCAAAAAACACCAAAAGAAGATTTCATTTTTACATCATTTTATGCAAGTTAAATGGAAAACTTCAGAGCGACCTGGTGACATTTTTTGTGAGAAAATAGTTTCTGTTGTAAGCTTTCCCCTCCTTTTATTGCATCTCCGTCATCATCGTCATCATCATCATCATCTTACTTGAAAAATCAGCCAGTCCGTTCATGCGCCTGGTCCACAGTAGTAAAGTCAGATAGAAGAGGCTGTGGCTCCAGTCCAGTCCGTGGAAAGGACGCGTCCAGCTCATGACTCGCATCCCCTGCCCCTCTTCTCATATTAATGAGGCTCGTTGAATTCAGACTTGTTGTAGGCCTACTTAATGAAAAACCCAAACAGGAAGGTGAGGGAGATCCCGCAAGGCCGCGGCGTTCGGCTGCATCTCTCTAACTCCAATAAAGAAAGTCGGTCGCTCACACAAAGTCATCCAGCTGTCCTCCCTGAGAGCCAGAAAATACCCCCGGACGCTGAGACGCAGATCAGCAGCTCCAGTGTTTCTGTCGTAGAGAAGCAGCGGCTGTCTGGCTGCGGCGATGGACCACAGAGGAAATAGCAGCTGCGCAACAAGTTGCTCACAGGTGACGGACGAGGTGATCAATCCGATTCATGGCAACAATCGAGTCTTCCTGCGCGGATTTGTGAATGGATAGCACCATGTGGGAACTGGGAGCGATTTACAGTAACAGCTGAGTGGGAATCATGGAGTGGGAGTGGCACATAAAACTATTTTAAAGGGAACACGGGCAGCTCGCGCTAGAGTGACGCATGATTTCCCCCCCCTCTTTATCCCTCCAGAAGGCGCATACATACTTCCTAGGCTTCCCTCTCTTTGACTTTCTTATTTTACGTCTTCCTTCACATTTCAGGCACAATTTTTACAAAAACACACAGTCACAGTTTGATATTTATGTTTGCTTCTAAATTGTACTGTACAAAAGTTTCAACAACTTCCAATTCCTTTATGCTTTGCCTCTTGCAATACTTTAAAATGGTTTTAGTTTTCTTTGGACTTTTACGATCATTCTGTGCATCTATGACCACAGCTGTGTATGTATGGGTTAAAGTTAACCCAGTAGTCTGGTCTGCAACTGACTATTGTATGGAATGCATTTGTAAAATATTTAGAAAAACATTTTTATTCCTTTTCCCAACCATTCACCACCTTGTGTTTGTTACATACAATCTCATTTGTGTCATGCACGTGTGATTGTACTGTGACAAAACAAATTATTTCATTGGATTGAAAGAAAAAAAAACCTGGATTTTATGTTTTACTAAGTGGGCTGATCAAAAGATGAGCAAATAACCCACACTGAGAAAACTAATTTCCAAATTGTGCAACTCATCCCCTATTTGTCCCAGTTTTTAACCACAAATGCATAAATATCAAATTCAACATCCAACAATTCATCCTTCTAATTTGTCTTTTTTTTTCCCCCCATATTTTTGATATAACTGTCTCAATCTTGTGAAAATAAGTACAAAACAAGAGCCTACATCAAATCAAAAATTCAGAAAGAAGCATAGCTTATGGCAATTTACTTAAATGAAAGAAGACATTCTGGTTGCTTAGAAAAACAGATGTAAACAAATGTAATATGTGTTCTTTTTCATTCACACAAATTACATCTAGGGTTCTGTTTAACTTTAAGTTAACTCCAGCAATAGAAGATAGAACTGCAAAAAGTGTTTGATGAACAGAGCCAACCTGCCAACCTTCCAGGAAGAAAATGAATGTGAATTTAAAGAAATACAGCAGATTAAAAAATTGTAGTTATCCCAATTCACTTAAAACGATTTAACGGTTCAAATTAAATGTTTATTTCAATATATAAAGTGCAGCTGTAGTAATCAGTTATTGTTTTCGCAACAATTTGTATTTACGTCATGATTAAACCTCCATTTTCAGAACAGAACCAACAACCTAAATACTCTTTTTATGCTGTTGTTGCAAATGGAAAAATAATTGATAAATGAAAGTTGAGTAGATATGGTTTTCTTTTTCTGTAAAACTTAATAAATAAATAAATAGCTGCCATTTAAGTCTAAAAACCAGACCAGTCAAGTTTAGCATTAGAGACAAATTTGTTCTTCTAATGAGGTTTGAAAAGGAGAAAACATTTCATTACAACTGGATTCTTTACTGTCCACTGATGACCGGCCCACACTTTAAAACATTTTAACTAATTCAACTGGAATTTAAGACAATTTATATGATTTGTGTTCTGTCTCTAAAGGCCATATTATTTGTTTCAAACATTTTTCTTTGTCCACACTGTAAAATGTAATAAGTTCACTTTACTTAAAAAAAGTTAGGAAACCGATTGCCTCAAAATCTCCAAGTAAAGTAGCTAATTCATTATAAGGTGTTATAGCTATAAATGTTTACACCACTCAGATAATGGCAGTAAACCTGATTTTGATTAACTCAAAATCATTAGTAAAGTTGACTATAAAATGTCAATTATGACTACTACAATTTATGAGTTATGTCAATTAAGCAATACTCATAAAAATAAGTTATGCTTACACATTTAAGCGTTCACATTACTTGGAAAATATAGGTAAACAGAGTCACCCAGGAGTAAAACAAATGTAACCTTTTTGAATAAATTGCCAGATTGTTTCTTTTTTTAAAACTGTTGGTATTCTAACCAAATGGTTCTTTTCATCCAAGCTGGGGGGCCCCAGTGGGAAAACTGCTCTCTAGTAAGCATCTGTGGCCCACTCCATGGTAACGGCTCAGTCTCCATGTCAGACTGCAGATCAGGTCCTACACCAGTCAAGCTGACAGAAACCGTTGAGGTGTCCAGGCTCTGCTCCACTCCAGAGGACAGAAACCGACAGGGCAGAGAAACGCTGAGGGGATATTTTACATGCAGACAGAACAGACTGATTCTAATGTCTGCTTTTGCTTCAGGCACAAAGTGCTCCACCGTTAATTCCATGTGACATTATACCTCCAAAGCCAGTACCATTTTATTGTGAATCTCTAAAGGTTTCCTTTACCTTTAGACTTGTTGGCCAGACATTGAAGAAATTACATTAAAGCAAATGGGTGTAAAAAATACTGAGGTTTTGAGAAGAAAATCCAAGAAGTATGGAAGAGGAAAACTTATTTGGATCCCAGAAGGGCTGAGAAATGATAAGCAGCTGGACAAAAATACATTTACAAAAACAAAACAAAGAACTTGCATTTGATGAGGTTGTCCACACAGATTGAAAGTTGTTTGGATATAATCTGTGAGAACTATTTTTTACAACTCTTAAGACCAACCCCTTAATTAGATTGCTGCGATCAGAGAGGAAAAGCCAAACATTGCATTAGTGTTGCAGATGTTTGAAACAAACAGGAAGGCGTGGAGAGAGACTAAACATTCAGGTACACATTAGCAGTATATTATTTTATCATAAAATAAAAAAGCTAAAAATCATATCAGAAAATTTTACCCATTTCTAGACACTGACAAGCATGCAAACAATGTTTTTGTTGGTAAACATACAAAACAAAATAAGTTAGTTATGCAGGTTGTACAATATAAAAATGTTCAAGGTGTATGAACTAATAGGGATACTCTGTGAGCTTTTTAGGAGTGTCCAAAATCTCTGAAATATTTAACCTATATTTAAATAAGGTTCCAAAGCTAAGGAGGAAAGAAGCAAGAAGTATCCTTTCAGGTGACCCAAAATACCTCAAACCACTTTTCATTTAACATTAATGATGAAGGCAGGTAAAGGTAGAAAAGAAGAAGAAAAAATATGACTGCAAAAACTTTATTTTTAAAGAAAGGACTGCGCAACATCCAACTTCATTTTATAGCCTTCATTGTCTCCAGTTTGGAATCGAGTGCAACCTGAAAAATGAACGAAAAAAAAGTAATTAAAATGACAAACGAGCAAAAAATGGCATCTTGTATGTTATAAAACCAAATATTTAAAGACTCACTAGTTCTCTTTTGCTTCTTCCATCTTCACTTGTGCAAGAGATGGGCTCTGAAGGTTTAGAATAAAAAAACAACAACACACATTTCAAGATTAAATTCACAAACTTAATCCTTAAATAAATTAGATTGAATGATTTTTTCTTTTCAAAGGACAAAACAGGAAACGTGATCACCCCTTTTGTTGGAAAAGTAATGAAGTCTGAAAAACTAGAAAACAAACGTACCGGACTCAGGTCCATGTACGACTCCAGCTTCTTTTTCAGGAGGATTATTTCGTTTTGCAGTGCCCTGAGTTCCTGCAGGGAGAAAAATAAGATGACATGTTTCAAACCCTGAATGCAGACAAAGTAAAGCTTCTATCCCCATGGCAATGAATGTGGTGAAAATGCTGAAATACCTCAGAAAGCTGCACAATGGCCTGGTGGGTGATAGACTTGTCCATGTTCCTGGATACAAGCTGAGCCTGCAGGATTAGCAGAGCAGAATAAAGTGACTAATACAAGACAAACAACAAACTAACAAACTAAACACTGTTTCTGTTTTAAACAAGAGGCAGACGACATTGCAACTAGGTAAACAGAAATTAAACTGTTTGGTCATTTACAGGAAAAAATAATATGTTTTTTTTTTAATGAAGCTTCTTTCTAAATCTGAGCAGCAGCTTCTTATCTTGACGTATACACATTAGAAATTTTTTTCTGAGTCTAAATGTGGAGAAGTTAATCATATTTTGTCAAGAGTCAAGTAGGTTACCATCTGTAGATAATGCGTTTTGCTGTTTAAATCACAAAATGGCCTATAAATGATCCCACTTAGTACCTCAGCATCTATGCAATAATCCCAAATTATAAAGAGGAATATGCTGCAACATACCTCCAACCTCTGCTGTCTGATACGGAGCTCTTGAGTCTTGGCCGTCACAAAGTCCACGTTGAGCAGCCTCTCCTCTTCTTTTGCACTCTCCACTGCTTGAGATTTGGTAGTTTTGTCGATATCCCTGTCAATGAAGACCGCCAATGTGTACATGTGTAAACCCAGCCTTCTAATCAAACTTAACTGGCACACTTTTAATCGCTCGCTTCACGCCTTATTCTTACTCTTGTAGGTTTCCCCGCAGCACCAGAATTGAACCGAGTCTTTTTTGGAGTGCCCTTAGTTCCCTTTCGAGTTTTCTGTTTGACTTCTCGACTTCCAGAAGATCATCGGTGAGATTGTTGATTGCTGGCATGAAGCTACAAACGAACAAAAGTAAAACAACCATATATTCTGATCAATGAAATACAAAGCCACAGAAAATTACCTGGTCAGTGATGTGTCTTTCACTCCCAGCACCATAGCATTGTCCACTAAAGCAGACACGTAGTTTGCAGTCGGCTCTGACAAGCTTGCCCCAGACAAGCCGACACCGTGCAGAAGAACATCCTCAAGGTGAGCAGCTAGGGGGGATGGGATTAGTGAAATACAGTTTTTTGAAAAACATTGAAAACCAGACAAAAGAGTTCTTATGTGTTTATTATTTTGAAACTCCATACAATTTCTAAACTCAGATTTCTATTTTCCCTCCAATTTAATAACAATTTCGACATCTGAGCACAAAATATTCACCTTAAATACTTCAATAGTAGTCGTTAATGTCGTTTAGTGGAGTGATATAGAGACTATTTGGAGATTGTCTCTATACTACAACAAAATATAAAACCACACCTATATCTTAAGCCATAAAAAAATATTTACTTCAGTTTCTATTAGTTTCGACATGTGCAAAACATGCCATTCGGCAAATCTAAACACTTTAGATCAATTCAGCCTTTCCGATCCAAGTGTTTTAATGCATCATCTGTTCTGCCTGCTGTATGTGCCTCACCGTCAGCCTGATACTCTGATGTTTTCTGCTTGTAGTCTTCAATGAGGAGAGCAGTATCACTGCAGCGGGCTTCACTGGACTGAGCCAGCTGATACAGTATGTCCACAGTCCTGGTGTTCACCTCAAATGATGGCACTGGCTGATCCCCAAACACTCCCTCCAACCAGCTGTTCACCTGTAGAAGAGACAGACAAATAAGACAATATCAGCAATGCGGCTGGCGCATTAATGTGTGTTTACTGGAGTCAAAGAGTTACCTTCCTCAGCTTTTCACACATGATCACAGAGAAGGCATGAAAAACATAGACAGTCACTACAGAAACGTAAAACGCCGTGTGTTTTATAGCCCCTCCAATTAACTTCATCTTCTTCTTTAGGATTTAACGGCAGCTTGCATCCATTTTTGTTGCACTACTGCCATCTATTGGATCCTAATTATCTAACAAATTCTCGAAATAATCCCACTGTTTTTTAAAAACCACAAAATTTTCTTCCTCCCCTCATTACTATTGAACTGATCAACCACTTTTTCAAACTTCAATTCCCTGGTACAGCCTAATTCCAATATTAATAATTTTCTTTCATTTTCATATTTTCTACAACAAATAAAAACATGTTCCATTGTTTCTACAGAATCACACCAAATACATAAACCAGTAGGATGTTTCCCCATCTTATAAAGAGTTCCATTTAATAAACTATGCCCGGTTCTTATTCGAGTTATAATTACCTCTACCTTTCTATTTAACCCTCTAACCCTTTCTACATCAACTGTATTTTGAAATCTGTGTAAATGCCTTCCATTTATTTCATTATCCCACCTAATTTTCCATATCTTTTTACTTTCTCTCCAAGCTATACTTTTCCCCTCTGATTTCGATAGCTTTACTAACATATCAATTTTTTCTTTTTTACTAGCCTCCTTAGCCAACCTATCTGCTCTTTCATTACCTAAAATACCTACATGAGCAGGAGTCCAAAATAATATTACCTTTTTATTTTGATCACATATTCTATGATGAACAGCCATAACTTCATATAATATATTTTGATGATTACTTGAACATCCCTTTTCAATACTCATCAAAGCAGATAGTGAATCACTACAAATTATAAATGTATTTTCTTTACTATCCTCCACCCATTCTAAAGCTAATAATATAGCACACATTTCTACTGCATAGATACTCAAGTAATCAGATGTTCTTTTTGAAATCTTTGTATATAAATCTAGAATCACTACTGCTGCACTTGTTACTTTGTTTTTAGGATCTTTTGAAACATCAGTATAAATCTGTACATAATCATTATATTTATTTTGTATTTGATGATAAAACTCTTGGCACATATCTATCATCTTTTTCCCCTGAATATCTAATAGTGTCTTGTCTACATTAATATATTTCCATGACCATGCTGGTCTCACAGGCCATACTACTGTTTGACTGAATTCTTTGTCAAATACATTAAATGTTTTTGCTCTATCATCTCCCACCCACCCAAAACTATTACTTTTCCCTTTTCCTCTCTCCCAACAATGTTGCAACACTTTCTTAACTGGGTGATCTTCATTTTGTCCTTTTAAACTTATCCAATAATTTACCATGATCTGCTGTCTTCTAATACATAATGGCATCTCTCCTGACTCTACTTGTAATGCACATACTGGAGTAGATTTAACTGCCCCTAAGCAAATTCTCAAAGCTCTTGCTTGAATAATATCCAATTTGTTTAACCTAGTTTTGCTTGCTGATCCATACACCACACTCCCATAATCTATTCTAGATCGAATTAATGACACATAAATATTTTTAAGTGATTCATAGTTTGTACCCCATGTCAATCCTGTCAAGCACCTCATAATGTTAAGAACCTTTTTACTTTTTTCCATAATGTGATCTATATGATTTCCCAAGTTAGTTTCTTATCAAAGACTACTCCAAAAAACGAAAACTATCAACCGTTTCTAATTCTTTTCCATATAAATATAATTTTTTATCAATTCTAACTTTCTTATTTGTAAAGAACATTACTTTTGTCTTCTCAATTGAAAATTTAAAACCCCACTCAATTCCCCACTTACCTACTATATCTATACCTTCCTGAAGTTTTAAAATAAGATGTTCTATATTTCTTCCCCTTTTCCATAATGCTCCATCATCAGCAAATAGTGATTTCCCAAAACTAACTGGTATTTCATTAAAAATCATTTATCATCACCGAGAATAATGTTGGACTTATCACACTTCCTTGAGGAGTTCCATTTTCTATTTGACACGATTTTGAAACATGAGAACCTATTTTAACTTGGATATTTCTATCACATAAAAAATCCCATATCCAGTTAAACATACTCCCTCCTATTCCTATCTGGTGTAGTTTAATCATTAATCCTTCCCTCCATAACATGTCATATGCTTTTCCACATCAAAAAATACAGCCACAGCAGTTTCCTTATTAATTTGAGCTTTTCTAATATCATCTTCTAAACACAATACTGGATCCATTGTTCCTCTCCCTCTACGAAAGCCACTCTGATACAGCAATTATATTCCTTGATTCCAAATACTGTACTAACCTCTCATTCACCATCCTTTCCATCAGCTTACATATATTAGATGTTAAAGCAATCGGCCTATAGTTTTCAGGATTACTATGATCTTTCCCAGGTTTCTTTATCGGAATAACAACCGCTTCTTTCCATTCACTAGGTATTCTTCCCTCTTTCCAAATCTTATTATACAAATTTAATATCTTCTTCAAAACATCATCACTCACATGTCTTAGCATAATATAGCATACTTCATCTTTACCTGGAGCACTATTTCTTGTTCTACCCAAAGCTCTTTTCAATTCTCCAATAGAGAAATGTTCGTTCATCAATTCATCCTTAATAATTTCCTTTCTTCTTAAAATTCCACCATTTTCTCTTTTAGTTTTCTCTCTCCCCTTTATTTCTTTATCTGATCATTTTTTCCCACTATGAATCTCCATAAATGTGCTTACTAAAATATCAGCTTTTTCCCTGTCATTTATTGCTATTATACTGTTTCTATTTAATATTGGATAACTCCATTCTCTTCTATCTCCCCCATTTTTTTGATCATTCCCCAAACTTCCCCAATCTTTGTACTATTACCAATTTTGTCACAAAAATTTCTCCAATATATCCTTTTTGCTGTTCTTATTGTTTTCCTTAATTTAGCCTGTGATTTTTATATTCGATCAAATGTTGAAAATTATGAGACTTTTTAACCAGTTTAAATGCTTTATTTCTTTCTTTGACCACTGTTCTACACTCTTCATTCCACCATGGAACTAATTTCCTCCTATTCTTCCCTGATGTTTTTGGAATAGACCTTTCAGCAGCTTCTAATATACCCTGACTAATCTCACGACTCATATTTTCTACACTCAAATCATTTTTTATATTTGATATCTTACTCTCACATAAGTTATTAAATTTTTCCCAATTTGCTTTCCTAAATATCCACTTCCCTCCTAACATTTCAAGATTCTGCACCTGACCCATCCTTATTTTACTGACTATAATGTAATGATCACTACCAAAGGATTTATTTTCAACTTGCCAATCACATAATGGAGCTAAACAACTGGAAACAAATGTTAAATCCACTACAGATTCCTTACCTGAATTAATATCAATTCTTGTCTTTTCACCATTATTCAAAAAACACCAAAAGAAGATTTCATTTTTACATCATTTTATGCAAGTTAAATGGAAAACTTCAGAGCGACCTGGTGACATTTTTTGAGAAAATAGTTTCTGTTGTAAGCTTTCCCCTCCTTTTATTGCATCTCCGTCATCATCGTCATCATCATCATCATCATCTTACTTGAAAAATCAGCCAGTCCGTTCATGCGCCTGGTCCACAGTAGTAAAGTCAGATAGAAGAGGCTGTGGCTCCAGTCCAGTCCGTGGAAAGGACGCGTCCAGCTCATGACTCGCATCCCCTGCCCCTCTTCTCATATTAATGAGGCTCGTTGAATTCAGACTTGTTGTAGGCCTACTTAATGAAAAACCCAAACAGGAAGGTGAGGGAGATCCCGCAAGGCCGCGGCGTTCGGCTGCATCTCTCTAACTCCAATAAAGAAAGTCGGTCGCTCACACAAAGTCATCCAGCTGTCCTCCCTGAGAGCCAGAAAATACCCCCGGACGCTGAGACGCAGATCAGCAGCTCCAGTGTTTCTGTCGTAGAGAAGCAGCGGCTGTCTGGCTGCGGCGATGGACCACAGAGGAAATAGCAGCTGCGCAACAAGTTGCTCACAGGTGACGGACGAGGTGATCAATCCGATTCATGGCAACAATCGAGTCTTCCTGCGCGGATTTGTGAATGGATAGCACCATGTGGGAACTGGGAGCGATTTACAGTAACAGCTGAGTGGGAATCATGGAGTGGGAGTGGCACATAAAACTATTTTAAAGGGAACACGGGCAGCTCGCGCTAGAGTGACGCATGATTTCCCCCCCCTCTTTATCCCTCCAGAAGGCGCATACATACTTCCTAGGCTTCCCTCTCTTTGACTTTCTTATTTTACGTCTTCCTTCACATTTCAGGCACAATTTTTACAAAAACACACAGTCACAGTTTGATATTTATGTTTGCTTCTAAATTGTACTGTACAAAAGTTTCAACAACTTCCAATTCCTTTATGCTTTGCCTCTTGCAATACTTTAAAATGGTTTTCAACGATTTACTGGATCTCTTAGTTGTTCTTTGGACTTTTACGATCATTATCTGTGCATCTATATGACCACAGCACTGTATAGTATGGGGTTAAAGTTAACCCAGTAGTCTGGTCTGCAACTGACTATTGTATGGAATGCATTTGTAAAATATTTAGAAAAACATTTTTATTCCTTTTCCCAACCATTCACCACCTTGTGTTTGTTACATACAATCTCATTTGTATCATGCACGTGTGATTGTACTGTGACAAAACAAATTATTTCATTGGATTGAAAGAAAAAAAACCCTGGATTTTATGTTTTACTAAGTGGGCTGATCAAAAGATGAGCAAATAACCCACACTGAGAAAACTAATTTCCAAATTGTGCAACTCATCCCCTATTTGTCCCAGTTTTTAACCACAAATGCATAAATATCAAATTCAACATCCAACAATTCATCCTTCTAATTTGTCTTTTTTTTTCCCCCATATTTTTGATATAACTGTCTCAATCTTGTGAAAATAAGTACAAAACAAGAGCCTACATCAAATCAAAAATTCAGAAAGAAGCATAGCTTATGGCAATTTACTTAAATGAAAGAAGACATTCTGGTTGCTTAGAAAAACAGATGTAAACAAATGTAATATGTGTTCTTTTTCATTCACACAAATTACATCTAGGGTTCTGTTTAACTTTAAGTTAACTCCAGCAATAGAAGATAGAACTGCAAAAAGTGTTTGATGAACAGAGCCAACCTGCCAACCTTCCAGGAAGAAAATGAATGTGAATTTAAAGAAATACAGCAGATTAAAAAATTGTAGTTATCCCAATTCACTTAAAACGATTTAACGGTTCAAATTAAATGTTTATTTCAATATATAAAGTGCAGCTGTAGTAATCAGTTATTGTTTTCGCAACAATTTGTATTTACGTCATGATTAAACCTCCATTTTCAGAACAGAACCAACAACCTAAATACTCTTTTTATGCTGTTGTTGCAAATGGAAAAATAATTGATAAATGAAAGTTGAGTAGATATGGTTTTCTTTTTCTGTAAAACTTAATAAATAAATAAATAGCTGCCATTTAAGTCTAAAAACCAGACCAGTCAAGTTTAGCATTAGAGACAAATTTGTTCTTCTAATGAGGTTTGAAAAGGAGAAAACATTTCATTACAACTGGATTCTTTACTGTCCACTGATGACCGGCCCACACTTTAAAACATTTTAACTAATTCAACTGGAATTTAAGACAATTTATATGATTTGTGTTCTGTCTCTAAAGGCCATATTATTTGTTTCAAACATTTTTCTTTGTCCACACTGTAAAATGTAATAAGTTCACTTTACTTAAAAAAAGTTAGGAAACCGATTGCCTCAAAATCTCCAAGTAAAGTAGCTAATTCATTATAAGGTGTTATAGCTATAAATGTTTACACCACTCAGATAATGGCAGTAAACCTGATTTTGATTAACTCAAAATCATTAGTAAAGTTGACTATAAAATGTCAATTATGACTACTACAATTTATGAGTTATGTCAATTAAGCAATACTCATAAAAATAAGTTATGCTTACACATTTAAGCGTTCACATTACTTGGAAATATAGGTAAACAGAGTCACCCAGGAGTAAAACAAATGTAACCTTTTTGAATAAATTGCCAGATTGTTTCTTTTTTTTAAAACTGTTGGTATTCTAACCAAATGGTTCTTTTCATCCAAGCTGGGGGGCCCCAGTGGGAAAACTGCTCTCTAGTAAGCATCTGTGGCCCACTCCATGGTAACGGCTCAGTCTCCATGTCAGACTGCAGATCAGGTCCTACACCAGTCAAGCTGACAGAAACCTTGAGGTGTCCAGGCTCTGCTCCACTCCAGAGGACAGAAACCGACAGGGCAGAGAAACGCTGAGGGGATATTTTACATGCAGACAGAACAGACTGATTCTAATGTCTGCTTTTGCTTCAGGCACAAAGTGCTCCACCGTTAATTCCATGTGACATTATACCTCCAAAGCCAGTACCATTTTATTGTGAATCTCTAAAGGTTTCCTTTACCTTTAGACTTGTTGGCCAGACATTGAAGAAATTACATTAAAGCAAATGGGTGTAAAAAATACTGAGGTTTTGAGAAGAAAATCCAAGAAGTATGGAAGAGGAAAACTTATTTGGATCCCAGAAGGGCTGAGAAATGATAAGCAGCTGGACAAAAATACATTTACAAAAACAAAACAAAGAACTTGCATTTGATGAGGTTGTCCACACAGATTGAAAGTTGTTTGGATATAATCTGTGAGAACTATTTTTTACAACTCTTAAGACCAACCCCTTAATTAGATTGCTGCGATCAGAGAGGAAAAGCCAAACATTGCATTAGTGTTGCAGATGTTTGAAAAAAAACAGGAAGGCGTGGAGAGGGACTAAACATTCAGGTACACATTAGCAGTATATTATTTTATCATAAAATAAAAAAGCTAAAAATCATATCAGAAAATTTTACCCATTTCTAGACACTGACAAGCATGCAAACAATGTTTTTGTTGGTAAACATACAAAACAAAATAAGTTATTATGCAGGTTGTACAATATAAAAATGTTCAAGGTGTATGAACTAATAGGGATACTCTGTGAGCTTTTTAGGAGTGTCCAAAATCTCTGAAATATTTAACCTATATTTAAATAAGGTTCCAAAGCTAAGGAGGAAAGAAGCAAGAAGTATCCTTTCAGGTGACCCAAAATACCTCAAACCACTTTTCATTTAACATTAATGATGAAGGCAGGTAAAGGTAGAAAAGAAGAAGAAAAAATATGACTGCAAAAACTTTATTTTTAAAGAAAGGACTGCGCAACATCCAACTTCATTTTATAGCCTTCATTGTCTCCAGTTTGGAATCGAGTGCAACCTGAAAAATGAACGAAAGAAAAAGTAATTAAAATGACAAACGAGCAAAATGGCATCTTGTATGTTATAAAACCAAATATTTAAAGACTCACTAGTTCTCTTTTTGCTTCTTCCATCTTCACTTGTGCAAGAGATGGGCTCTGAAGGTTTAGAATAAAAAAACAACAACACACATTTCAAGATTAAATTCACAAACTTAATCCTTAAATAAATTAGATTGAATGATTTTTTCTTTCAAAGGACAAAACAGGAAACGTGATCACCCCTTTTGTTGGAAAAGTAATGAAGTCTGAAAAACTAGAAAACAAACGTACCGGACTCAGGTCCATGTACGACTCCAGCTTCTTTTTCAGGAGGATTATTTCGTTTTGCAGTGCCCTGAGTTCCTGCAGGGAGAAAAATAAGATGACATGTTTCAAACCCTGAATGCAGACAAAGTAAAGCTTCTATCCCCATGGCAATGAATGTGGTGAAAATGCTGAAATACCTCAGAAAGCTGCACAATGGCCTGGTGGGTGATAGACTTGTCCATGTTCCTGGATACAAGCTGAGCCTGCAGGATTAGCAGAGCAGAATAAAGTGACTAATACAAGACAAACAACAAACTAACAAACTAAACACTGTTTCTGTTTTAAACAAGAGGCAGACGACATTGCAACTAGGTAAACAGAAATTAAACTGTTTGGTCATTTACAGGAAAAAATAATATGTTTTTTTTTTAATGAAGCTTCTTTCTAAATCTGAGCAGCAGCTTCTTATCTTGACGTATACACATTAGAAATTTTTTTCTGAGTCTAAATGTGGAGAAGTTAATCATATTTTGTCAAGAGTCAAGTAGGTTCCCATCTGTGGATAATGCGTTTTGCTGTTTAAATCACAAAATGGCCTATAAATGATCCCACTTAGTACCTCAGCATCTATGCAATAATCCCAAATTATAAAGAGGAATATGCTGCAACATACCTCCAACCTCTGCTGTCTGATACGCTCTTGAGTCTTGGCCGTCACAAAGTCCACGTTGAGCAGCCTCTCCTCTTCTTTTGCACTCTCCACTGCTTGAGATTTGGTAGTTTTGTCGATATCCCTGTCAATGAAGACCGCCAATGTGTACATGTGTAAACCCAGCCTTCTAATCAAACTTAACTGGCACACTTTTAATCGCTCGCTTCACGCCTTATTCTTACTCTTGTAGGTTTCCCCGCAGCACCAGAATTGAACCGAGTCTTTTTTGGAGTGCCCTTAGTTCCCTTTCGAGTTTTCTGTTTGACTTCTCGACTTCCAGAAGATCATCGGTGAGATTGTTGATTGCTGGCATGAAGCTACAAACGAACAAAGTAAAACAACCATATATTCTGATCAATGAAATACAAAGCCACAGAAAATTACCTGGTCAGTGATGTGTCTTTCACTCGCAGCACCATAGCATTGTCCACTAAAGCAGACACGTAGTTTGCAGTCGGCTCTGACAAGCTTGCCCCAGACAAGCCGACACCGTGCAGAACATCCTCAAGGTGAGCAGCTAGGGGGGATGGGATTAGTGAAATACAGTTTTTTGAAAAACATTGAAAACCAGACAAAAGAGTTCTTATGTGTTTATTATTTTGAAACTCCATACAATTTCTAAACTCAGATTTCTATTTTCCCTCCAATTTAATAACAATTTCGACATCTGAGCACAAAATATTCACCTTAAATACTTCAATAGTAGTCGTTAATGTCGTTTAGTGGAGTGATATAGAGACTATTTGGAGATTGTCTCTATACTACAACAAAATATAAAACCACACCTATATCTTAAGCCATAAAAAAATATTTACTTCAGTTTCTATTAGTTTCGACATGTGCAAAACATGCCATTCGGCAAATCTAAACACTTTAGATCAATTCAGCCTTTCCGATCCAAGTGTTTTAATGCATCATCTGTTCTGCCTGCTGTATGTGCCTCACCGTCAGCCTGATACTCTGATGTTTTCTGCTTGTAGTCTTCAATGAGGAGAGCAGTATCACTGCAGCGGGCTTCACTGGACTGAGCCAGCTGATACAGTATGTCCACAGTCCTGGTGTTCACCTCAAATAATGGCACTGGCTGATCCCCAAACACTCCCCCCAACCAGCTGTTCACCTGTAGAAGAGACAGACAAATAAGACAATATCAGCAATGCGGCTGGCGCATTAATGTGTGTTTACTGGAGTCAAAGAGTTACCTTCCTCAGCTTTTCACACATGATCACAGAGAAGGCATGAAAAACATAGACAGTCACTACAGAAACGTAAAACGCCGTGTGTTTTATAGCCCCTCCAATTAACTTCATCTTCTTCTTTAGGATTTTTAACGGCAGCTTGCATCCCATTTTTGTTGCACTACTGCCATCTATTGGATCCTAATTATCTAACAAATTCTCGAAATAATCCCACTGTTTTTTAAAAAACCACAAAATTTTCTTCCTCCCCTCATTACTATTTAACTGATCAACCACTTTTTCAAACTTCAATTCCCTGGTACAGCCTAATTCCAATATTAATAATTTTCTTTCATTTTCATATTTTCTACAACAAATAAAAACATGTTCCATTGTTTCTACAGAATCACACCAAATACATAAACCAGTAGGATGTTTCCCCATCTTATAAAGAGTTCCATTTAATAAACTATGCCCGGTTCTTATTCGAGTTATAATTACCTCTACCTTTCTATTTAACCCTCTAACCCTTTCTACATCAACTGTATTTTGAAATCTGTGTAAATGCCTTCCATTTATTTCATTATCCCACCTAATTTTCCATATCTTTTTACTTTCTCTCCAAGCTATACTTTTCCCCTCTGATTTCGATAGCTTTACTAACATATCAATTTTTTCTTTTTTACTAGCCTCCTTAGCCAACCTATCTGCTCTTTCATTACCTAAAATACCTACATGAGCAGGAGTCCAAAATAATATTACCTTTTTATTTTGATCACATATTCTATGATGAACAGCCATAACTTCATATAATATATTTTGATGATTACTTGAACATCCCTTTTCAATACTCATCAAAGCAGATAGTGAATCACTACAAATTATAAATGTATTTTCTTTACTATCCTCCACCCATTCTAAAGCTAATAATATAGCACACATTTCTACTGCATAGATACTCAAGTAATCAGATGTTCTTTTTGAAATCTTTGTATATAAATCTAGAATCACTACTGCTGCACTTGTTACTTTGTTTTTAGGATCTTTTGAAACATCAGTATAAATCTGTACATAATCATTATATTTATTTTGTTTTGATGATAAAACTCTTGGCACATATCTATCATCTTTTTCCCCTGAATATCTAATAGTGTCTTGTCTACATTAATATATTTCCATGACCATGCTGGTCTCACAGGCCATACTACTGTTTGACTGAATTCTTTGTCAAATACATTAAATGTTTTTGCTCTATCATCTCCCACCCACCCAAAACTATTACTTTTCCCTTTTCCTCTCTCCCAACAATGTTGCAACACTTTCTTAACTGGGTGATCTTCATTTTGTCCTTTTAAACTTATCCAATAATTTACCATGATCTGCTGTCTTCTAATACATAATGGCATCTCTCCTGACTCTACTTGTAATGCACATACTGGAGTAGATTTAACTGCCCCTAAGCAAATTCTCAAAGCTCTTGCTTGAATAATATCCAATTTGTTTAACCTAGTTTTGCTTGCTGATCCATACACCACACTCCCATAATCTATTCTAGATCGAATTAATGACACATAAATATTTTTAAGTGATTCATAGTTTGTACCCCATGTCAATCCTGTCAAGCACCTCATAATGTTAAACCTTTTTACTTTTTCCATAATGTGATCTATATGATTTTCCCAAGTTAGTTTCTTATCAAAGACTACTCCCAAAAAACGAAAACTATCAACCGTTTCTAATTCTTTTCCATATAAATATAATTTTTTATCAATTCTAACTTTCTTATTTGTAAAGAACATTACTTTTGTCTTCTCAATTGAAAATTTAAAACCCCACTCAATTCCCCACTTACCTACTATATCTATACCTTCCTGAAGTTTTAAAATAAGATGTTCTATATTTCTTCCCCTTTTCCATAATGCTCCATCATCAGCAAATAGTGATTTCCCAAAACTAACTGGTATTCATTAAAAATATCATTTATCATCACCGAGAATAATGTTGGACTTATCACACTTCCTTGAGGAGTTCCATTTTCTATTTGACACGATTTTGAAACATGAGAACCTATTTTAACTTGGATATTTCTATCACATAAAAAATCCCATATCCAGTTAAACATACTCCCTCCTATTCCTATCTGGTGTAGTTTAATCATTAATCCTTCTCTCCATAACATGTCATATGCTTTTTCCACATCAAAAAATACAGCCACAGCAGTTTCCTTATTAATTTGAGCTTTTCTAATATCATCTTCTAAACACAATACTGGATCCATTGTTCCTCTCCCTCTAAAAAGCCACTCTGATACGGAGCAATTATATTCCTTGATTCCAAATACTGTACTAACCTCTCATTCACCATCCTTTCCATCAGCTTACATATATTAGATGTTAAAGCAATCGGCCTATAGTTTTCAGGATTACTATGATCTTTCCCAGGTTTCTTTATCGGAATAACAACCGCTTCTTTCCATTCACTAGGTATTCTTCCCTCTTTCCAAATCTTATTATACAAATTTAATATCTTCTTCAAAACATCATCACTCACATGTCTTAGCATAATATAGCATACTTCATCTTTACCTGGAGCACTATTTCTTGTTCTACCCAAAGCTCTTTTCAATTCTCCAATAGAGAAATGTTCGTTCATCAATTCATCCTTAATAATTTCCTTTCTTCTTAAAATTCCACCATTTTCTCTTTTAGTTTTCTCTCTCCCCTTTATTTCTTTATCTGATCATTTTTTCCCACTATGAATCTCCATAAATGTGCTTACTAAAATATCAGCTTTTTCCCTGTCATTTATTGCTATTATACTGTTTCTATTTAATATTGGATAACTCCATTCTCTTCTATCTCCCCCCATTTTTTTGATCATTCCCCAAACTTCCCCAATCTTTGTACTATTACCAATTTTGTCACAAAAATTTCTCCAATATATCCTTTTTGCTGTTCTTATTGTTTTCCTTAATTTAGCCTGTGATTTTTATATTCGATCAAATGTTGAAAATTATGAGACTTTTTAACCAGTTTAAATGCTTTATTTCTTTCTTTGACCACTGTTCTACACTCTTCATTCCACCATGGAACTAATTTCCTCCTATTCTTCCCTGATGTTTTTGGAATAGACCTTTCAGCAGCTTCTAATATACCCTGACTAATCTCACGACTCATATTTTCTACACTCAAATCATTTTTTATATTTGATATCTTACTCTCACATAAGTTATTAAATTTTTCCCAATTTGCTTTCCTAAATATCCACTTCCCTCCTAACATTTCAAGATTCTGCACCTGACCCATCCTTATTTTACTGACTATAATGTAATGATCACTACCAAAGGATTTATTTTCAACTTGCCAATCACATAATGGAGCTAAACAACTGGAAACAAATGTTAAATCCACTACAGATTCCTTACCTGAATTAATATCAATTCTTGTCTTTTCACCATTATTCAAAAAACACCAAAAGAAGATTTCATTTTTACATCATTTTATGCAAGTTAAATGGAAAACTTCAGAGCGACCTGGTGACATTTTTTGTGAGAAAATAGTTTCTGTTGTAAGCTTTCCCCTCCTTTTATTGCATCTCCGTCATCATCGTCATCATCATCATCATCATCTTACTTGAAAAATCAGCCAGTCCGTTCATGCGCCTGGTCCACAGTAGTAAAGTCAGATAGAAGAGGCTGTGGCTCCAGTCCAGTCCGTGGAAAGGACGCGTCCAGCTCATGACTCGCATCCCCTGCCCCTCTTCTCATATTAATGAGGCTCGTTGAATTCAGACTTGTTGTAGGCCTACTTAATGAAAAACCCAAACAGGAAGGTGAGGGAGATCCCGCAAGGCCGCGGCGTTCGGCTGCATCTCTCTAACTCCAATAAAGAAAGTCGGTCGCTCACACAAAGTCATCCAGCTGTCCTCCCTGAGAGCCAGAAAATACCCCCGGACGCTGAGACGCAGATCAGCAGCTCCAGTGTTTCTGTCGTAGAGAAGCAGCGGCTGTCTGGCTGCGGCGATGGACCACAGAGGAAATAGCAGCTGCGCAACAAGTTGCTCACAGGTGACGGACGAGGTGATCAATCCGATTCATGGCAACAATCGAGTCTTCCTGCGCGGATTTGTGAATGGATAGCACCATGTGGGAACTGGGAGCGATTTACAGTAACAGCTGAGTGGGAATCATGGAGTGGGAGTGGCACATAAAACTATTTTAAAGGGAACACGGGCAGCTCGCGCTAGAGTGACGCATGATTTCCCCCCCCTCTTTATCCCTCCAGAAGGCGCATACATACTTCCTAGGCTTCCCTCTCTTTGACTTTCTTATTTTACGTCTTCCTTCACATTTCAGGCACAATTTTTACAAAAACACACAGTCACAGTTTGATATTTATGTTTGCTTCTAAATTGTACTGTACAAAAGTTTCAACAACTTCCAATTCCTTTATGCTTTGCCTCTTGCAATACTTTAAAATGGTTTTCAACGATTTACTGGATCTCTTAGTTGTTCTTTGGACTTTTACGATCATTATCTGTGCATCTATATGACCACAGCACTGTATAGTATGGGGTTAAAGTTAACCCAGTAGTCTGGTCTGCAACTGACTATTGTATGGAATGCATTTGTAAAATATTTAGAAAAACATTTTTATTCCTTTTCCCAACCATTCACCACCTTGTGTTTGTTACATACAATCTCATTTGTATCATGCACGTGTGATTGTACTGTGACAAAACAAATTATTTCATTGGATTGAAAGAAAAAAAACCCTGGATTTTATGTTTTACTAAGTGGGCTGATCAAAGATGAGCAAATAACCCACACTGAGAAAACTAATTTCCAAATTGTGCAACTCATCCCCTATTTGTCCCAGTTTTTAACCACAAATGCATAAATATCAAATTCAACATCCAACAATTCATCCTTCTAATTTGTCTTTTTTTTCCCCCATATTTTTGATATAACTGTCTCAATCTTGTGAAAATAAGTACAAAACAAGAGCCTACATCAAATCAAAAATTCAGAAAGAAGCATAGCTTATGGCAATTTACTTAAATGAAAGAACATTCTGGTTGCTTAGAAAAACAGATGTAAACAAATGTAATATGTGTTCTTTTTCATTCACACAAATTACATCTAGGGTTCTGTTTAACTTTAAGTTAACTCCAGCAATAGAAGATAGAACTGCAAAAAGTGTTTGATGAACAGAGCCAACCTGCCAACCTTCCAGGAAGAAAATGAATGTGAATTTAAAGAAATACAGCAGATTAAAAAATTGTAGTTATCCCAATTCACTTAAAACGATTTAACGGTTCAAATTAAATGTTTATTTCAATATATAAAGTGCAGCTGTAGTAATCAGTTATTGTTTTCGCAACAATTTGTATTTACGTCATGATTAAACCTCCATTTTCAGAACAGAACCAACAACCTAAATACTCTTTTTATGCTGTTGTTGCAAATGGAAAATAATTGATAAATGAAAGTTGAGTAGATATGGTTTTCTTTTTCTGTAAAACTTAATAAATAAATAAATAGCTGCCATTTAAGTCTAAAAACCAGACCAGTCAAGTTTAGCATTAGAGACAAATTTGTTCTTCTAATGAGGTTTGAAAAGGAGAAAACATTTCATTACAACTGGATTCTTTACTGTCCACTGATGACCGGCCCACACTTTAAAACATTTTAACTAATTCAACTGGAATTTAAGACAATTTATATGATTTGTGTTCTGTCTCTAAAGGCCATATTATTTGTTTCAAACATTTTTCTTTGTCCACACTGTAAAATGTAATAAGTTCACTTTACTTAAAAAATTAGGAAACCGATTGCCTCAAAATCTCCAAGTAAGTAGCTAATTCATTATAAGGTGTTATAGCTATAAATGTTTACACCACTCAGATAATGGCAGTAAACCTGATTTTGATTAACTCAAAATCATTAGTAAAGTTGACTATAAAATGTCAATTATGACTACTACAATTTATGAGTTATGTCAATTAAGCAATACTCATAAAAATAAGTTATGCTTACACATTTAAGCGTTCACATTACTTGGAAAATATAGGTAAACAGAGTCACCCAGGAGTAAACAAATGTAACCTTTTTGAATAAATTGCCAGATTGTTTCTTTTTTTTAAAACTGTTGGTATTCTAACCAAATGGTTCTTTTCATCCAAGCTGGGGGGCCCCAGTGGGAAAACTGCTCTCTAGTAAGCATCTGTGGCCCACTCCATGGTAACGGCTCAGTCTCCATGTCAGACTGCAGATCAGGTCCTACACCAGTCAAGCTGACAGAAACCGTTGAGGTGTCCAGGCTCTGCTCCACTCCAGAGGACAGAAACCGACAGGGCAGAGAAACGCTGAGGGGATTTTTACATGCAGACAGAACAGACTGATTCTACTGTCTGCTTTTGCTTCAGGCACAAAGTGCTCCACCGTTAATTCCATGTGACATTATACCTCCAAAGCCAGTACCATTTTATTGTGAATCTCTAAAGGTTTCCTTTACCTTTAGACTTGTTGGCCAGACATTGAAGAAATTACATTAAAGCAAATGGGTGTAAAAATACTGAGGTTTTGAGAAGAAAATCCAAGAAGTATGGAAGAGGAAACTTATTTGGATCCCAGAAGGGCTGAGAAATGATAAGCAGCTGGACAAAAATACATTTACAAAAACAAAACAAAGAACTTGCATTTGATGAGGTTGTCCACACAGATTGAAAGTTGTTTGGATATAATCTGTGAGAACTATTTTTTACAACTCTTAAGACCAACCCCTTAATTAGATTGCTGCGATCAGAGAGGAAAGCCAAACATTGCATTAGTGTTGCAGATGTTTGAAACAAACAGGAAGGCGTGGAGAGAGGACTAAACATTCAGGTACACATTAGCAGTATATTATTTTATCATAAAATAAAAAAGCTAAAAATCATATCAGAAAATTTTACCCATTTCTAGACACTGACAAGCATGCAAACAATGTTTTTGTTGGTAAACATACAAAACAAAATAAGTTAGTTATGCAGGTTGTACAATATAAAAATTTCAAGGTGTATGAACTAATAGGGATACTCTGTGAGCTTTTTAGGAGTGTCCAAAATCTCTGAAATATTTAACCTATATTTAAATAAGGTTCCAAAGCTAAGGAGGAAAGAAGCAAGAAGTATCCTTTCAGGTGACCCAAAATACCTCAAACCACTTTTCATTTAACATTAATGATGAAGGCAGGTAAAGGTAGAAAAGAAGAAGAAAAAATATGACTGCAAAAACTTTATTTTTAAAGAAAGGACTGCGCAACATCCAACTTCATTTTATAGCCTTCATTGTCTCCAGTTTGGAATCGAGTGCAACCTGAAAAATGAACGAAAGAAAAAGTAATTAAAATGACAAACGAGCAAAAAATGGCATCTTGTATGTTATAAAACCAAATATTTAAAGACTCACTAGTTCTCTTTTTGCTTCTTCCATCTTCACTTGTGCAAGAGATGGGCTCTGAAGGTTTAGAATAAAACAACAACACACATTTCAAGATTAAATTCACAAACTTAATCCTTAAATAAATTAGATTGAATGATTTTTTCTTTTCAAAGGACAACAGGAACGTGATCACCCCTTTTGTTGGAAAAGTAATGAAGTCTGAAAAACTAGAAAACAAACGTACCGGACTCAGGTCCATGTACGACTCCAGCTTCTTTTTCAGGAGGATTATTTCGTTTTGCAGTGCCCTGAGTTCCTGCAGGGAGAAAAATAAGATGACATGTTTCAAACCCTGAATGCAGACAAAGTAAAGCTTCTATCCCCATGGCAATGAATGTGGTGAAAATGCTGAAATACCTCAGAAAGCTGCACAATGGCCTGGTGGGTGATAGACTTGTCCATGTTCCTGGATACAAGCTGAGCCTGCAGGATTAGCAGAGCAGAATAAAGTGACTAATACAAGACAAACAACAAACTAACAAACTAAACACTGTTTCTGTTTTAAACAAGAGGCAGACGACATTGCAACTAGGTAAACAGAAATTAAACTGTTTGGTCATTTACAGGAAAAAATAATATGTTTTTTTTTTAATGAAGCTTCTTTCTAAATCTGAGCAGCAGCTTCTTATCTTGACGTATACACATTAGAAATTTTTTTCTGAGTCTAAATGTGGAGAAGTTAATCATATTTTGTCAAGAGTCAAGTAGGTTCCCATCTGTGGATAATGCGTTTTGCTGTTTAAATCACAAAATGGCCTATAAATGATCCCACTTAGTACCTCAGCATCTATGCAATAATCCCAAATTATAAAGAGGAATATGCTGCAACATACCTCCAACCTCTGCTGTCTGATACGGAGCTCTTGAGTCTTGGCCGTCACAAAGTCCACGTTGAGCAGCCTCTCCTCTTCTTTTGCACTCTCCACTGCTTGAGATTTGGTAGTTTTGTCGATATCCCTGTCAATGAAGACCGCCAATGTGTACATGTGTAAACCCAGCCTTCTAATCAAACTTAACTGGCACACTTTTAATCGCTCGCTTCACGCCTTATTCTTACTCTTGTAGGTTTCCCCGCAGCACCAGAATTGAACCGAGTCTTTTTTGGAGTGCCCTTAGTTCCCTTTCGAGTTTTCTGTTTGACTTCTCGACTTCCAGAAGATCATCGGTGAGATTGTTGATTGCTGGCATGAAGCTACAAACGAACAAAAGTAAAACAACCATATATTCTGATCAATGAAATACAAAGCCACAGAAAATTACCTGGTCAGTGATGTGTCTTTCACTCGCAGCACCATAGCATTGTCCACTAAAGCAGACACGTAGTTTGCAGTCGGCTCTGACAAGCTTGCCCCAGACAAGCCGACACCATGCAGAAGAACATCCTCAAGGTGAGCAGCTAGGGGGGATGGGATTAGTGAAATACAGTTTTTTGAAAAACATTGAAAACCAGACAAAAGAGTTCTTATGTGTTTATTATTTTGAAACTCCATACAATTTCTAAACTCAGATTTCTATTTTCCCTCCAATTTAATAACAATTTCGACATCTGAGCACAAAATATTCACCTTAAATACTTCAATAGTAGTCGTTAATGTCGTTTAGTGGAGTGATATAGAGACTATTTGGAGATTGTCTCTATACTACAACAAAATATAAAACCACACCTATATCTTAAGCCATAAAAATATTTACTTCAGTTTCTATTAGTTTCGACATGTGCAAAACATGCCATTCGGCAAATCTAAACACTTTAGATCAATTCAGCCTTCCGATCCAAGTGTTTTAATGCATCATCTGTTCTGCCTGCTGTATGTGCCTCACCGTCAGCCTGATACTCTGATGTTTTCTGCTTGTAGTCTTCAATGAGGAGAGCAGTATCACTGCAGCGGGCTTCACTGGACTGAGCCAGCTGATACAGTATGTCCACAGTCCTGGTGTTCACCTCAAATGATGGCACTGGCTGATCCCCAAACACTCCCTCCAACCAGCTGTTCACCTGTAGAAGAGACAGACAAATAAGACAATATCAGCAATGCGGCTGGCGCATTAATGTGTGTTTACTGGAGTCAAAGAGTTACCTTCCTCAGCTTTTCACACATGATCACAGAGAAGGCATGAAAAACATAGACAGTCACTACAGAAACGTAAAACGCCGTGTGTTTTATAGCCCCTCCAATTAACTTCATCTTCTTCTTTAGGATTTAACGGCAGCTTGCATCCATTTTTTTGCACTACTGCCATCTATTGGATCCTAATTATCTAACAAATTCTCGAAATAATCCCACTGTTTTTTAAAAAACCACAAAATTTCTTCCTCCCCTCATTACTATTTAACTGATCAACCACTTTTTCAAACTTCAATTCCCTGGTACAGCCTAATTCCAATATTAATAATTTTCTTTCATTTTCATATTTTCTACAACAAATAAAAACATGTTCCATTGTTTCTACAGAATCACACCAAATACATAAACCAGTAGGATGTTTCCCCATCTTATAAAGAGTTCCATTTAATAAACTATGCCCGGTTCTTATTCGAGTTATAATTACCTCTACCTTTCTATTTAACCCTCTAACCCTTTCTACATCAACTGTATTTTGAAATCTGTGTAAATGCCTTCCATTTATTTCATTATCCCACCTAATTTTCCATATCTTTTTACTTTCTCTCCAAGCTATACTTTTCCCCTCTGATTTCGATAGCTTTACTAACATATCAATTTTTTCTTTTTACTAGCCTCCTTAGCCAACCTATCTGCTCTTTCATTACCTAAAATACCTACATGAGCAGGAGTCCAAAATAATATTACCTTTTATTTTGATCACATATTCTATGATGAACAGCCATAACTTCATATAATATATTTTGATGATTACTTGAACATCCCTTTTCAATACTCATCAAAGCAGATAGTGAATCACTACAAATTATAAATGTATTTTCTTTACTATCCTCCACCCATTCTAAAGCTAATAATATAGCACACATTTCTACTGCATAGATACTCAAGTAATCAGATGTTCTTTTTGAAATCTTTGTATATAAATCTAGAATCACTACTGCTGCACTTGTTACTTTGTTTTTAGGATCTTTGAAACATCAGTATAAATCTGTACATAATCATTATATTTATTTTGTATTTGATGATAAAACTCTTGGCACATATCTATCATCTTTTTCCCCTGAATATCTAATAGTGTCTTGTCTACATTAATATATTTCCATGACCATGCTGGTCTCACAGGCCATACTACTGTTTGACTGAATTCTTTGTCAAATACATTAAATGTTTTTGCTCTATCATCTCCCACCCACCCAAAAACTATTACTTTTCCCTTTTCCTCTCTCCCAACAATGTTGCAACACTTTCTTAACTGGGTGATCTTCATTTTGTCCTTTTAAACTTATCCAATAATTTACCATGATCTGCTGTCTTCTAATACATAATGGCATCTCTCCTGACTCTACTTGTAATGCACATACTGGAGTAGATTTAACTGCCCCTAAGCAAATTCTCAAAGCTCTTGCTTGAATAATATCCAATTTGTTTAACCTAGTTTTGCTTGCTGATCCATACCACACTCCCATAATCTATTCTAGATCGAATTAATGACACATAAATATTTTTAAGTGATTCATAGTGTCAATCCTGTCAAGCACCTCATAATGTTAAGAACCTTTTTACTTTTTTCCATAATGTGATCTATATGATTTTCCCAAGTTAGTTTCTTATCAAAGACTACTCCCAAAAAACGAAAACTATCAACCGTTTCTAATTCTTTTCCATATAAATATAATTTTTTATCAATTCTAACTTTCTTATTTGTAAAGAACATTACTTTTGTCTTCTCAATTGAAAATTTAAAACCCCACTCAATTCCCCACTTACCTACTATATCTATACCTTCCTGAAGTTTTAAAATAAGATGTTCTATATTTCTTCCCCTTTTCCATAATGCTCCATCATCAGCAAATAGTGATTTCCCAAAACTAACTGGTATTTCATTAAAAATATCATTTATCATCACCGAGAATAATGTTGGACTTATCACACTTCCTTGAGGAGTTCCATTTTCTATTTGACACGATTTTGAAACATGAGAACCTATTTTAACTTGGATATTTCTATCACATAAAAAATCCCATATCCAGTTAAACATACTCCCTCCTATTCCTATCTGGTGTAGTTTAATCATTAATCCTTCTCTCCATAACATGTCATATGCTTTTTCCACATCAAAAAATACAGCCACAGCAGTTTCCTTATTAATTTGAGCTTTTCTAATATCATCTTCTAAACACAATACTGGATCCATTGTTCCTCTCCCTCTACGAAAGCCACTCTGATACGGAGCAATTATATTCCTTGATTCCAAATACTGTACTAACCTCTCATTCACCATCCTTTCCATCAGCTTACATATATTAGATGTTAAAGCAATCGGCCTATAGTTTTCAGGATTACTATGATCTTTCCCAGGTTTCTTTATCGGAATAACAACCGCTTCTTTCCATTCACTAGGTATTCTTCCCTCTTTCCAAATCTTATTATACAAATTTAATATCTTCTTCAAAACATCATCACTCACATGTCTTAGCATAATATAGCATACTTCATCTTTACCTGGAGCACTATTTCTTGTTCTACCCAAAGCTCTTTTCAATTCTCCAATAGAGAAATGTTCGTTCATCAATTCATCCTTAATAATTTCCTTTCTTCTTAAAATTCCACCATTTTCTCTTTTAGTTTTCTCTCTCCCCTTTATTTCTTTATCTGATCATTTTTTCCCACTATGAATCTCCATAAATGTGCTTACTAAAATATCAGCTTTTTCCCTGTCATTTATTGCTATTATACTGTTTCTATTTAATATTGGATAACTCCATTCTCTTCTATCTCCCCCATTTTTTTGATCATTCCCCAAACTTCCCCAATCTTTGTACTATTACCAATTTTGTCACAAAAATTTCTCCAATATATCCTTTTTGCTGTTCTTATTGTTTTCCTTAATTTAGCCTGTGATTTTTATATTCGATCAAATGTTGAAAATTATGAGACTTTTTAACCAGTTTAAATGCTTTATTTCTTTCTTTGACCACTGTTCTACACTCTTCATTCCACCATGGAACTAATTTCCTCCTATTCTTCCCTGATGTTTTTGGAATAGACCTTTCAGCAGCTTCTAATATACCCTGACTAATCTCACGACTCATATTTTCTACACTCAAATCATTTTTTTATATTTGATATCTTACTCTACATAAGTTATTAAATTTTTCCCAATTTGCTTTCCTAAATATCCACTTCCCTCCTAACATTTCAAGATTCTGCACCTGACCCATCCTTATTTTACTGACTATAATGTAATGATCACTACCAAAGGATTTATTTTCAACTTGCCAATCACATAATGGAGCTAAACAACTGGAAACAAATGTTAAATCCACTACAGATTCCTTACCTGAATTAATATCAATTCTTGTCTTTTCACCATTATTCAAAAAACACCAAAAGAAGATTTCATTTTTACATCATTTTATGCAAGTTAAATGGAAAACTTCAGAGCGACCTGGTGACATTTTTTGTGAGAAAATAGTTTCTGTTGTAAGCTTTCCCCTCCTTTTATTGCATCTCCGTCATCATCGTCATCATCATCATCATCATCTTACTTGAAAAATCAGCCAGTCCGTTCATGCGCCTGGTCCACAGTAGTAAAGTCAGATAGAAGAGGCTGTGGCTCCAGTCCAGTCCGTGGAAAGGACGCGTCCAGCTCATGACTCGCATCCCCTGCCCCTCTTCTCATATTAATGAGGCTCGTTGAATTCAGACTTGTTGTAGGCCTACTTAATGAAAAACCCAAACAGGAAGGTGAGGGAGATCCCGCAAGGCCGCGGCGTTCGGCTGCATCTCTCTAACTCCAATAAAGAAAGTCGGTCGCTCACACAAAGTCATCCAGCTGTCCTCCCTGAGAGCCAGAAAATACCCCCGGACGCTGAGACGCAGATCAGCTCCAGTGTTTCTGTCGTAGAGAAGCAGCGGCTGTCTGGCTGCGGCGATGGACCACAGAGGAAATAGCAGCTGCGCAACAAGTTGCTCACAGGTGACGGACGAGGTGATCAATCCGATTCATGGCAACAATCGAGTCTTCCTGCGCGGATTTGTGAATGGATAGCACCATGTGGGAACTGGGAGCGATTTACAGTAACAGCTGAGTGGGAATCATGGAGTGGGAGTGGCACATAAAACTATTTTAAAGGGAACACGGGCAGCTCGCGCTAGAGTGACGCATGATTTCCCCCCCCTCTTTATCCCTCCAGAAGGCGCATACATACTTCCTAGGCTTCCCTCTCTTTGACTTTCTTATTTTACGTCTTCCTTCACATTTCAGGCACAATTTTACAAAAACACACAGTCACAGTTTGATATTTATGTTTGCTTCTAAATTGTACTGTACAAAAGTTTCAACAACTTCCAATTCCTTTATGCTTTGCCTCTTGCAATACTTTAAAATGGTTTTCAACGATTTACTGGATCTCTTAGTTGTTCTTTGGACTTTTACGATCATTATCTGTGCATCTATATGACCACAGCACTGTATAGTATGGGGTTAAAGTTAACCCAGTAGTCTGGTCTGCAACTGACTATTGTATGGAATGCATTTGTAAAATATTTAGAAAAACATTTTTATTCCTTTTCCCAACCATTCACCACCTTGTGTTTGTTACATACAATCTCATTTGTATCATGCACGTGTGATTGTACTGTGACAAAACAAATTATTTCATTGGATTGAAAGAAAAAAAACCCTGGATTTTATGTTTTACTAAGTGGGCTGATCAAAAGA
Organism: Poeciliopsis prolifica; assembly: GCF_027474105.1. Lineage (NCBI taxonomy): Eukaryota > Metazoa > Chordata > Actinopteri > Cyprinodontiformes > Poeciliidae > Poeciliopsis > Poeciliopsis prolifica. The sequence goes on from NW_026562408.1 coordinate 6,444,489, forward strand.
TGAGCAAATAACCCACACTGAGAAAACTAATTTCCAAATTGTGCAACTCATCCCCTATTTGTCCCAGTTTTTAACCACAAATGCATAAATATCAAATTCAACATCCAACAATTCATCCTTCTAATTTGTCTTTTTTTTTTCCCCCATATTTTTGATATAACTGTCTCAATCTTGTGAAAATAAGTACAAAACAAGAGCCTACATCAAATCAAAAATTCAGAAAGAAGCATAGCTTATGGCAATTTACTTAAATGAAAGAAGACATTCTGGTTGCTTAGAAAAACAGATGTAAACAAATGTAATATGTGTTCTTTTTCATTCACACAAATTACATCTAGGGTTCTGTTTAACTTTAAGTTAACTCCAGCAATAGAAGATAGAACTGCAAAAAGTGTTTGATGAACAGAGCCAACCTGCCAACCTTCCAGGAAGAAAATGAATGTGAATTTAAAGAAATACAGCAGATTAAAAAATTGTAGTTATCCCAATTCACTTAAAACGATTTAACGGTTCAAATTAAATGTTTATTTCAATATATAAAGTGCAGCTGTAGTAATCAGTTATTGTTTTCGCAACAATTTGTATTTACGTCATGATTAAACCTCCATTTTCAGAACAGAACCAACAACCTAAATACTCTTTTTATGCTGTTGTTGCAAATGGAAAAATAATTGATAAATGAAAGTTGAGTAGATATGGTTTTCTTTTTCTGTAAAACTTAATAAATAAATAAATAGCTGCCATTTAAGTCTAAAAACCAGACCAGTCAAGTTTAGCATTAGAGACAAATTTGTTCTTCTAATGAGGTTTGAAAAGGAGAAAACATTTCATTACAACTGGATTCTTTACTGTCCACTGATGACCGGCCCACACTTTAAAACATTTTAACTAATTCAACTGGAATTTAAGACAATTTATATGATTTGTGTTCTGTCTCTAAAGGCCATATTATTTGTTTCAAACATTTTCTTTGTCCACACTGTAAAATGTAATAAGTTCACTTTACTTAAAAAAAGTTAGGAAACCGATTGCCTCAAAATCTCCAAGTAAAGTAGCTAATTCATTATAAGGTGTTATAGCTATAAATGTTTACACCACTCAGATAATGGCAGTAAACCTGATTTTGATTAACTCAAAATCATTAGTAAAGTTGACTATAAAATGTCAATTATGACTACTACAATTTATGAGTTATGTCAATTAAGCAATACTCATAAAAATAAGTTATGCTTACACATTTAAGCGTTCACATTACTTGGAAAATATAGGTAAACAGAGTCACCCAGGAGTAAAACAAATGTAACCTTTTTGAATAAATTGCCAGATTGTTTCTTTTTTTTAAAACTGTTGGTATTCTAACCAAATGGTTCTTTTCATCCAAGCTGGGGGGCCCCAGTGGGAAAACTGCTCTAGTAAGCATCTGTGGCCCACTCCATGGTAACGGCTCAGTCTCCATGTCAGACTGCAGATCAGGTCCTACACCAGTCAAGCTGACAGAAACCGTTGAGGTGTCCAGGCTCTGCTCCACTCCAGAGGACAGAAACCGACAGGGCAGAGAAACGCTGAGGGGATATTTTACATGCAGACAGAACAGACTGATTCTAATGTCTGCTTTTGCTTCAGGCACAAAGTGCTCCACCGTTAATTCCATGTGACATTATACCTCCAAAGCCAGTACCATTTTATTGTGAATCTCTAAAGGTTTCCTTTACCTTTAGACTTGTTGGCCAGACATTGAAGAAATTACATTAAAGCAAATGGGTGTAAAAAATACTGAGGTTTTGAGAAGAAAATCCAAGAAGTATGGAAGAGGAAAACTTATTTGGATCCAGAAGGGCTGAGAAATGATAAGCAGCTGGACAAAAATACATTTACAAAAACAAAACAAAGAACTTGCATTTGATGAGGTTGTCCACACAGATTGAAAGTTGTTTGGATATAATCTGTGAGAACTATTTTTTACAACTCTTAAGACCAACCCCTTAATTAGATTGCTGCGATCAGAGAGGAAAAGCCAAACATTGCATTAGTGTTGCAGATGTTTGAAACAAACAGGAAGGCGTGGAGAGAGACTAAACATTCAGGTACACATTAGCAGTATATTATTTTATCATAAAATAAAAAAGCTAAAAATCATATCAGAAAATTTTACCCATTTCTAGACACTGACAAGCATGCAAACAATGTTTTTGTTGGTAAACATACAAAACAAAATAAGTTAGTTATGCAGGTTGTACAATATAAAATGTTCAAGGTGTATGAACTAATAGGGATACTCTGTGAGCTTTTTAGGAGTGTCCAAAATCTCTGAAATATTTAACCTATATTTAAATAAGGTTCCAAAGCTAAGGAGGAAAGAAGCAAGAAGTATCCTTTCAGGTGACCCAAAATACCTCAAACCACTTTTCATTTAACATTAATGATGAAGGCAGGTAAAGGTAGAAAAGAAGAAGAAAAAATATGACTGCAAAAACTTTATTTTTAAAGAAAGGACTGCGCAACATCCAACTTCATTTTATAGCCTTCATTGTCTCCAGTTTGGAATCGAGTGCAACCTGAAAAATGAACGAAAGAAAAAGTAATTAAAATGACAAACGAGCAAAAAATGGCATCTTGTATGTTATAAAACCAAATATTTAAAGACTCACTAGTTCTCTTTTTGCTTCTTCCATCTTCACTTGTGCAAGAGATGGGCTCTGAAGGTTTAGAATAAAAAAACAACAACACACATTTCAAGATTAAATTCACAAACTTAATCCTTAAATAAATTAGATTGAATGATTTTTTCTTTTCAAAGGACAAAACAGGAAACGTGATCACCCCTTTTGTTGGAAAAGTAATGAAGTCTGAAAAACTAGAAAACAAACGTACCGGACTCAGGTCCATGTACGACTCCAGCTTCTTTTTCAGGAGGATTATTTCGTTTTGCAGTGCCCTGAGTTCCTGCAGGGAGAAAAATAAGATGACATGTTTCAAACCCTGAATGCAGACAAAGTAAAGCTTCTATCCCCATGGCAATGAATGTGGTGAAAATGCTGAAATACCTCAGAAAGCTGCACAATGGCCTGGTGGGTGATAGACTTGTCCATGTTCCTGGATACAAGCTGAGCCTGCAGGATTAGCAGAGCAGAATAAAGTGACTAATACAAGACAAACAACAAACTAACAAACTAAACACTGTTTCTGTTTTAAACAAGAGGCAGACGACATTGCAACTAGGTAAACAGAAATTAAACTGTTTGGTCATTTACAGGAAAAAATAATATGTTTTTTTTTTTTTAAATGAAGCTTCTTTCTAAATCTGAGCAGCAGCTTCTTATCTTGACGTATACACATTAGAAATTTTTTTCTGAGTCTAAATGTGGAGAAGTTAATCATATTTTGTCAAGAGTCAAGTAGGTTCCATCTGTAGATAATGCGTTTTGCTGTTTAAATCACAAAATGGCCTATAAATGATCCCACTTAGTACCTCAGCATCTATGCAATAATCCCAAATTATAAAGAGGAATATGCTGCAACATACCTCCAACCTCTGCTGTCTGATACGGAGCTCTTGAGTCTTGGCCGTCACAAAGTCCACGTTGAGCAGCCTCTCCTCTTCTTTTGCACTCTCCACTGCTTGAGATTTGGTTTTTGTCGATATCCCTGTCAATGAAGACCGCCAATGTGTACATGTGTAAACCCAGCCTTCTAATCAAACTTAACTGGCACACTTTTAATCGCTCGCTTCACGCCTTATTCTTACTCTTGTAGGTTTCCCCGCAGCACCAGAATTGAACCGAGTCTTTTTTGGAGTGCCCTTAGTTCCCTTTCGAGTTTTCTGTTTGACTTCTCGACTTCCAGAAGATCATCGGTGAGATTGTTGATTGCTGGCATGAAGCTACAAACGAACAAAAATAAAACAACCATATATTCTGATCAATGAAATACAAAGCCACAGAAAATTACCTGGTCAGTGATGTGTCTTTCACTCGCAGCACCATAGCATTGTCCACTAAAGCAGACAGGTAGTTTGCAGTCGGCTCTGACAAGCTTGCCCCAGACAAGCCGACACCATGCAGAAGAACATCCTCAAGGTGAGCAGCTAGGGGGGATGGGATTAGTGAAATACAGTTTTTTGAAAAACATTGAAAACCAGACAAAAGAGTTCTTATGTGTTTATTATTTTGAAACTCCATACAATTTCTAAACTCAGATTTCTATTTTCCCTCCAATTTAATAACAATTTCGACATCTGAGCACAAAATATTCACCTTAAATACTTCAATAGTAGTCGTTAATGTCGTTTAGTGGAGTGATATAGAGACTATTTGGAGATTGTCTCTATACTACAACAAATATAAAACCACACCTATATCTTAAGCCATAAAAAAATATTTACTTCAGTTTCTATTAGTTTCGACATGTGCAAAACATGCCATTCGGCAAATCTAAACACTTTAGATCAATTCAGCCTTTCCGATCCAAGTGTTTTAATGCATCATCTGTTCTGCCTGCTGTATGTGCCTCACCGTCAGCCTGATACTCTGATGTTTTCTGCTTGTAGTCTTCAATGAGGAGAGCAGTATCACTGCAGCGGGCTTCACTGGACTGAGCCAGCTGATACAGTATGTCCACAGTCCTGGTGTTCACCTCAAATAATGGCACTGGCTGATCCCCAAACACTCCCCCCAACCAGCTGTTCACCTGTAGAAGAGACAGACAAATAAGACAATATCAGCAATGCGGCTGGCGCATTAATGTGTGTTTACTGGAGTCAAAGAGTTACCTTCCTCAGCTTTTCACACATGATCACAGAGAAGGCATGAAAAACATAGACAGTCACTACAGAAACGTAAAACGCCGTGTGTTTTATAGCCCCTCCAATTAACTTCATCTTCTTCTTTAGGATTTAACGGCAGCTTGCATCCATTTTTGTTGCACTACTGCCATCTATTGGATCCTAATTATCTAACAAATTCTCGAAATAATCCCACTGTTTTTTAAAAAACCACAAAATTTTCTTCCTCCCCTCATTACTATTTAACTGATCAACCACTTTTTCAAACTTCAATTCCCTGGTACAGCCTAATTCCAATATTAATAATTTTCTTTCATTTTCATATTTTCTACAACAAATAAAAACATGTTCCATTGTTTCTACAGAATCACACCAAATACATAAACCAGTAGGATGTTTCCCCATCTTATAAAGAGTTCCATTTAATAAACTATGCCCGGTTCTTATTCGAGTTATAATTACCTCTACCTTTCTATTTAACCCTCTAACCCTTTCTACATCAACTGTATTTTGAAATCTGTGTAAATGCCTTCCATTTATTTCATTATCCCACCTAATTTTCCATATCTTTTTACTTTCTCTCCAAGCTATACTTTTCCCCTCTGATTTCGATAGCTTTACTAACATATCAATTTTTTCTTTTTTACTAGCCTCCTTAGCCAACCTATCTGCTCTTTCATTACCTAAAATACCTACATGAGCAGGAGTCCAAAATAATATTACCTTTTTATTTTGATCACATATTCTATGATGAACAGCCATAACTTCATATAATATATTTTGATGATTACTTGAACATCCCTTTTCAATACTCATCAAAGCAGATAGTGAATCACTACAAATTATAAATGTATTTTCTTTACTATCCTCCACCCATTCTAAAGCTAATAATATAGCACACATTTCTACTGCATAGATACTCAAGTAATCAGATGTTCTTTTTGAAATCTTTGTATATAAATCTAGAATCACTACTGCTGCACTTGTTACTTTGTTTTTAGGATCTTTTGAAACATCAGTATAAATCTGTACATAATCATTATATTTATTTTGTATTTGATGATAAAACTCTTGGCACATATCTATCATCTTTTTCCCCTGAATATCTAATAGTGTCTTGTCTACATTAATATATTTCCATGACCATGCTGGTCTCACAGGCCATACTACTGTTTGACTGAATTCTTTGTCAAATACATTAAATGTTTTTGCTCTATCATCTCCCACCCACCCAAAACTATTACTTTTCCCTTTTCCTCTCTCCCAACAATGTTGCAACACTTTCTTAACTGGGTGATCTTCATTTTGTCCTTTTAAACTTATCCAATAATTTACCATGATCTGCTGTCTTCTAATACATAATGGCATCTCTCCTGACTCTACTTGTAATGCACATACTGGAGTAGATTTAACTGCCCCTAAGCAAATTCTCAAAGCTCTTGCTTGAATAATATCCAATTTGTTTAACCTAGTTTTGCTTGCTGATCCATACACCACACTCCCATAATCTATTCTAGATCGAATTAATGACACATAAATATTTTTAAGTGATTCATAGTTTGTACCCCATGTCAATCCTGTCAAGCACCTCATAATGTTAAGAACCTTTTTACTTTTTTCCATAATGTGATCTATATGATTTTCCCAAGTTAGTTTCTTATCAAAGACTACTCCCAAAAAACGAAAAACTATCAACCGTTTCTAATTCTTTTCCATATAAATATAATTTTTTATCAATTCTAACTTTCTTATTTGTAAAGAACATTACTTTTGTCTTCTCAATTGAAAATTTAAAACCCCACTCAATTCCCCACTTACCTACTATATCTATACCTTCCTGAAGTTTTAAAATAAGATGTTCTATATTTCTTCCCCTTTTCCATAATGCTCCATCATCAGCAAATAGTGATTTCCCAAAACTAACTGGTATTTCATTAAAAATATCATTTATCATCACCGAGAATAATGTTGGACTTATCACACTTCCTTGAGGAGTTCCATTTTCTATTTGACACGATTTTGAAACATGAGAACCTATTTTAACTTGGATATTTCTATCACATAAAAAATCCCATATCCAGTTAAACATACTCCCTCCTATTCCTATCTGGTGTAGTTTAATCATTAATCCTTCTCTCCATAACATGTCATATGCTTTTTCCACATCAAAAAATACAGCCACAGCAGTTTCCTTATTAATTTGAGCTTTTCTAATATCATCTTCTAAACACAATACTGGATCCATTGTTCCTCTCCCTCTACGAAAGCCACTCTGATACGGAGCAATTATATTCCTTGATTCCAAATACTGTACTAACCTCTCATTCACCATCCTTTCCATCAGCTTACATATATTAGATGTTAAAGCAATCGGCCTATAGTTTTCAGGATTACTATGATCTTTCCCAGGTTTCTTTATCGGAATAACAACCGCTTCTTTCCATTCACTAGGTATTCTTCCCTCTTTCCAAATCTTATTATACAAATTTAATATCTTCTTCAAAACATCATCACTCACATGTCTTAGCATAATATAGCATACTTCATCTTTACCTGGAGCACTATTTCTTGTTCTACCCAAAGCTCTTTTCAATTCTCCAATAGAGAAATGTTCGTTCATCAATTCATCCTTAATAATTTCCTTTCTTCTTAAAATTCCACCATTTTCTCTTTTAGTTTTCTCTCTCCCCTTTATTTCTTTATCTGATCATTTTTTCCCACTATGAATCTCCATAAATGTGCTTACTAAAATATCAGCTTTTTCCCTGTCATTTATTGCTATTATACTGTTTCTATTTAATATTGGATAACTCCATTCTCTTCTATCTCCCCCATTTTTTGATCATTCCCCAAACTTCCCCAATCTTTGTACTATTACCAATTTTGTCACAAAAATTTCTCCAATATATCCTTTTTGCTGTTCTTATTGTTTTCCTTAATTTAGCCTGTGATTTTTATATTCGATCAAATGTTGAAAATTATGAGACTTTTTAACCAGTTTAAATGCTTTATTTCTTTCTTTGACCACTGTTCTACACTCTTCATTCCACCATGGAACTAATTTCCTCCTATTCTTCCCTGATGTTTTTGGAATAGACCTTTCAGCAGCTTCTAATATACCCTGACTAATCTCACGACTCATATTTTCTACACTCAAATCATTTTTTATATTTGATATCTTACTCTCACATAAGTTATTAAATTTTTCCCAATTTGCTTTCCTAAATATCCACTTCCCTCCTAACATTTCAAGATTCTGCACCTGACCCATCCTTATTTTACTGACTATAATGTAATGATCACTACCAAAGGATTTATTTTCAACTTGCCAATCACATAATGGAGCTAAACAACTGGAAACAAATGTTAAATCCACTACAGATTCCTTACCTGAATTAATATCAATTCTTGTCTTTTCACCATTATTCAAAAAACACCAAAAGAAGATTTCATTTTTACATCATTTTATGCAAGTTAAATGGAAAACTTCAGAGCGACCTGGTGACATTTTTGTGAGAAAATAGTTTCTGTTGTAAGCTTTCCCCTCCTTTTATTGCATCTCCGTCATCATCGTCATCATCATCATCATCATCTTACTTGAAAAATCAGCCAGTCCGTTCATGCGCCTGGTCCACAGTAGTAAAGTCAGATAGAAGAGGCTGTGGCTCCAGTCCAGTCCGTGGAAAGGACGCGTCCAGCTCATGACTCGCATCCCCTGCCCCTCTTCTCATATTAATGAGGCTCGTTGAATTCAGACTTGTTGTAGGCCTACTTAATGAAAAACCCAAACAGGAAGGTGAGGGAGATCCCGCAAGGCCGCGGCGTTCGGCTGCATCTCTCTAACTCCAATAAAGAAAGTCGGTCGCTCACACAAAGTCATCCAGCTGTCCTCCCTGAGAGCCAGAAAATACCCCCGGACGCTGAGACGCAGATCAGCAGCTCCAGTGTTTCTGTCGTAGAGAAGCAGCGGCTGTCTGGCTGCGGCGATGGACCACAGAGGAAATAGCAGCTGCGCAACAAGTTGCTCACAGGTGACGGACGAGGTGATCAATCCGATTCATGGCAACAATCGAGTCTTCCTGCGCGGATTTGTGAATGGATAGCACCATGTGGGAACTGGGAGCGATTTACAGTAACAGCTGAGTGGGAATCATGGAGTGGGAGTGGCACATAAAACTATTTTAAAGGGAACACGGGCAGCTCGCGCTAGAGTGACGCATGATTTCCCCCCCCCTCTTTATCCCTCCAGAAGGCGCATACATACTTCCTAGGCTTCCCTCTCTTTGACTTTCTTATTTTACGTCTTCCTTCACATTTCAGGCACAATTTTTACAAAAACACACAGTCACAGTTTGATATTTATGTTTGCTTCTAAATTGTACTGTACAAAAGTTTCAACAACTTCCAATTCCTTTATGCTTTGCCTCTTGCAATACTTTAAAATGGTTTTCAACGATTTACTGGATCTCTTAGTTGTTCTTTGGACTTTTACGATCATTATCTGTGCATCTATATGACCACAGCACTGTATAGTATGGGTTAAAGTTAACCCAGTAGTCTGGTCTGCAACTGACTATTGTATGGAATGCATTTGTAAAATATTTAGAAAAACATTTTTATTCCTTTTCCCAACCATTCACCACCTTGTGTTTGTTACATACAATCTCATTTGTATCATGCACGTGTGATTGTACTGTGACAAAACAAATTATTTCATTGGATTGAAAGAAAAAAAACCCTGGATTTTATGTTTTACTAAGTGGGCTGATCAAAAGATGAGCAAATAACCCACACTGAGAAAACTAATTCCAAATTGTGCAACTCATCCCCTATTTGTCCCAGTTTTTAACCACAAATGCATAAATATCAAATTCAACATCCAACAATTCATCCTTCTAATTTGTCTTTTTTTTCCCCATATTTTTGATATAACTGTCTCAATCTTGTGAAAATAAGTACAAAACAAGAGCCTACATCAAATCAAAAATTCAGAAAGAAGCATAGCTTATGGCAATTTACTTAAATGAAAGAAGACATTCTGGTTGCTTAGAAAAACAGATGTAAACAAATGTAATATGTGTTCTTTTCATTCACACAAATTACATCTAGGGTTCTGTTTAACTTTAAGTTAACTCCAGCAATAGAAGATAGAACTGCAAAAAGTGTTTGATGAACAGAGCCAACCTGCCAACCTTCCAGGAAGAAAATGAATGTGAATTTAAAGAAATACAGCAGATTAAAAAATTGTAGTTATCCCAATTCACTTAAAACGATTTAACGGTTCAAATTAAATGTTTATTTCAATATATAAAGTGCAGCTGTAGTAATCAGTTATTGTTTTCGCAACAATTTGTATTTACGTCATGATTAAACCTCCATTTTCAGAACAGAACCAACAACCTAAATACTCTTTTTATGCTGTTGTTGCAAATGGAAAAATAATTGATAAATGAAAGTTGAGTAGATATGGTTTTCTTTTTCTGTAAAACTTAATAAATAAATAAATAGCTGCCATTTAAGTCTAAAAACCAGACCAGTCAAGTTTAGCATTAGAGACAAATTTGTTCTTCTAATGAGGTTTGAAAAGGAGAAAACATTTCATTACAACTGGATTCTTTACTGTCCACTGATGACCGGCCCACACTTTAAAACATTTTAACTAATTCAACTGGAATTTAAGACAATTTATATGATTTGTGTTCTGTCTCTAAAGGCCATATTATTTGTTTCAAACATTTTCTTTGTCCACACTGTAAAATGTAATAAGTTCACTTTACTTAAAAAAAGTTAGGAAACCGATTGCCTCAAAATCTCCAAGTAAAGTAGCTAATTCATTATAAGGTGTTATAGCTATAAATGTTTACACCACTCAGATAATGGCAGTAAACCTGATTTTGATTAACTCAAAATCATTAGTAAAGTTGACTATAAAATGTCAATTATGACTACTACAATTTATGAGTTATGTCAATTAAGCAATACTCATAAAAATAAGTTATGCTTACACATTTAAGCGTTCATTTTGGAAATTAGTGTAACAGGAGCAAACCTCGAAAAACCC